>NC_058420.1:4904414-4904595 GCF_002201575.2 Neomonachus schauinslandi | reverse complement strand
GTCCATGGTGTGACTCTGGATGTACCACTGTCTGTCCAGGGATTTATTGCTGGAGGTACAGCTTGGGTCCATGGTGTGACTCTGGATGCACCAGTCCCTGTCCAGGGATTTACTGCTGGAGGTACAGCTTGGGCCCATGATGTGACTCTGGATGCACCAGCGTCTGTCCAGGGATTTACTG
>NC_058420.1:4822868-4904404 GCF_002201575.2 Neomonachus schauinslandi | reverse complement strand
CCATGATGTGACTCTGGATGCACCAGCGTCTGTCCAGGGATTTACTGCTGGAGGTACAGCTTGGGTCCATGATGTGACTCTGGAAGTGATAATCTCTGTCCAGGGATTTGCTTCTGGAGGTACAGCTTGGGTCCATGGATTGACTCTGGAAGTGATAATCTCTATCCAGGGATTCATAGCAAGAGCCTGACTCTGAGTTAGTGCTGTGACTGTGTCACTCTCAAATTGTGTCCAAGGTTTAACCACTACAGATTGAATTTGGGTGAATTGTGGGAATATTTCAACAGTAGACCAAGGATTTACTGTTTTGGCTTGGGTCCAAAATATATCTGATGAAACTAATATCTGTGTCCAAGGTTTTGCTCTTGAAGATTCATCCAGGGCCCACACTGTGACTGTATCTGCTACAGACTCTGTCCAGGGATTTAATGCTGGAGATTCAGCCTGAGGCCACAGTATAATTGTATCAGCTACAGCCTGTGTCAATGAACTTACTGCAGGATATTCAGCTTGTATCCATGGCACGACTATGGAAGCTACAGGCTCCATCCAAAGATTTACTTCTGTAGATTCAGTCTGAGTCCACAATGTGACTACACTAGCCTCAGGCTCAACTGATGGTTTTAGGGCTGGAGATTTGTACTCTGATTCAGACTGTGTCCAGGGATTTACTGCCAGAAATTGAACCTGAGTCCAAGTACTTACTGATGGAGATTTAGTCTGTGTCCATTCCGTGACTCTATAAGCTATAGGTTGTGTCCACTGATTTACAGCTAGAGATTCAGCCTGGGTCCACAGTGGGACTACGGAAGTTATAGCGTCTATGCTGGGAATTAAGGGTGGAGATTCAGACTGAGTCCACGTTTTGACTGTACCTGTTTCAGTGTCCAATGTTTTGGACAACTGCTGTGTCCAAAGTTTTACTTCTGAAAATTGAGATTTGGTGCCTGGTGTGACTGTATCAGATTTAGTCTCTATCCAGGGCTTCATGGTTGGAAAAAATCCCATGGTCCATGGCATGGCTGTTTCAGAAACAGCCTCTGTCCAGGTATTTTTTTCTGGTGATTCATTCTGAGTCCATGGTGTGACTGTGTTATTTTCAGGCTGTGTCCAGGTATTTACTGCAAGAGATTCATCCTGGATCCACAGTGTGACTGTAACATTTCCAGGTTGTGTCCAGAGATTTACTACAGGAGATTCAGCCTGGGTCCATGCTGTGATTGTGTCAGTTTCAGATTGTGTCCAGGGATTTACTGCTGGGGACTCATCATGAGTCCACGGTGTGATTGTGTCAGCCAAAGGCTGTGTCCAAGGATTTACTTTTAGAGATTCACTCTGAGTCCACTGTGTGATTGCATCAGTTTCAGACTGTGTCCAGGGATGTACTAGAGGTGATCCAGCTTGGTTCCACAGTAAGATTGTATCAGATACTCCCTGTGACACAGACTTTATTGCTAGAGATTCAGCCTGAGTCAGTGTTTCCATTGTGAAAGCCACAACCTCTGTCCAGGTTTTTACTGATGGAGACTGATCCTGAGTCAATAGTGTTACTGTGAAACCTACAACATCTATCCATGGATTTACTGCTGCAGATCCAGCTTGATTCCATGGTAATACTGTGGCAGCTATAGCCTCTATCAGTGGATTTACTACTGGTGATTTTGTCTGGGTCCATGGTGTGACAGTGAAAACTACAGTCTCTGACCAGGGATCTACTACTGGAGTTTCAGTCTGGGTCCATGATGTGACATCAGCTGAAGGGTCTGTCCAGGTCTCTACTGCATGAAATTCATCCTCAGTAAATGATGTGACTGTATCTGATACAGTTTGTGTCCACTGATTTATGGCTGGAGGTTCACTCTGGGTCCACTGTATAACACTATCAGATATACGCTCTGTCCAGGAATTTAGTGCTATAGAATCAGTCAGGTCTACATCAGCTATAGACTGTGTCCAAGGATTTTCTGCTGGAGATTCAACCTGGGTCCATGGTATAACACCATCAAATACAGTCTCAGTCTCTGTCCAGGGATTTACTGCTGGAGATTCAGCCACAGTCCATGGTGAAACTATTTCAGCTATAGGTTGTGGCCACAAATTTACTCCTGGAGTTTCTGCCTGGGTCCAAGTTGTGACTGTACCAGTTTCAGATTGTGCCCAGGGATTTACTTCTAGATTTCCTTTTTTGGTCCACATTGGGGCACTATCAGTTTCATACTGTCTCCAGGAATTTCCTGCTAAAGATTCTGTCAGAGTCCATGTTGTAAGTGTATGAGTTTCAGACTTTTTCAAGGAATATAATAATGGAGACTCATTCTGAGTACATAGTGTGACTGTATCAGCTACAGGCTGGGTCCAAGAATTTACTGCTAGAGATTCAGCTTGAGTCCATTGTGTGCCTGTCCCAGCTACAGTATCTATCCAGGGATTTACTGCTGGAGATTCAGCCTGTGTCCACAGTAGGACTGTGTTAGTTTCAGACTGTATCCAGGGATTTACTGCTGGGGACTCAGCCTGCATCCATGGTGTATCAGCTACAATTTTCACCCAAGGAAGTACTTCTGAAGGTTCACCCTGGGCCCATTGTGTGACTGTATCAGCCATAGGCTTTGTCCAGGGATTTACTGCTAGGGACTCAGCCTGGGTCCATGATATGACTGTATCATTTTCAGACTGTATCCAGGGATTCACTGCTGGAGATTCAGACTGTGTCCAGATGGCTGTGTCAGCTATAGTTTTTGTTGAGGAATTTATTTCTGAAGGTTCACTCTGGTTCCACTGACTGACTGTATCATCTACAGGCTGTGTCCAGAGATTTGCCACCGGCAGTTCAGGCTGAGTCCACTGTGTGACTGTACGAGACAAAGGATAGGTCAAGAGCCTTTTTCCTGGAAATTCAGTCTTTGCCCATGTTGTAACAGTATCAGCTAAAATATCTGTCCAATGATTAATTGCTGGAGCTTCTCCCTGTGTTGAGAGTATAACTGTTTCAGTTTCAGACTGTGCCCAGGGATTAACTTCTGGATTCTCAGCCTGTACCCATGCCCATGGTATTGATGTATCAGCTTCATTTTGTGCCCCGGGATTGATTATACCCACATCTGGCTGAATCCAAGGTATTGTGTCCGATTCAGATTGTGTCCAGAATCTAACTTTATCACCTTCAAGCTCATCCCAGGGCCTTACAGTGTAAATGTCATGTTGTATCCAGGATCTTAGCTTGTCTGCCACAGGTTGGTTCCAGGGCCTAACTATTTCTGTTTTGGACTGTATCCAGTGGTGAGCTACTTGGGATACTGGCTCTGTCCACGTTGTGGGTGTCTCCACTTGAGTCTGGAACCAATGTCTGACATTGTCAACCTCAGATTTAGTCCAAAGCCTGGCTATGTCACCTTCAGGTTGGGTCCAGGAATGGACTGTTTGAAATTCTGTCTCAGTCTGAGGTTTGAATGTATGCATTTGAGTATACAACCAAGATCTGACTCTATCAGCTTCAAGCTCAGACCAGGAAATGGTTGTTTGAGATTCAAGTTCATTCCATGTTTTGACTGTATTGGTTTGTATTTGCAACCAAAATCTAGCTGCATCAGCTTCAGGCCCTGTCCAGGGTATAATTGTATTAACTTTAGACTGAGTCCAGATTCTGAATGTCAATGCTTCAGGCTTCATTGATGGTTGGATGCTACCAGCTTCGGACTGAGTCCATGGTCTCACTATGTCAACTTCAGGCTGAGTCCAAGGGTAGAGTGTTTGAAAGTCTGGCTGAGACCTTGCTCTCATTTGATTAGACCGAGTCCAAAACCAGGATCTGGCTATACCAGCTTTCGGCTTGTTCCCAAGTTTGACTGTTTCAATTTCAGTGTGTGTCATGGATCTAATTATATCTGCTTCTGGCTGGGTCCAATGTTTGTCTTTACCATTTTCAGTCTGGACTCCAGGTCTGACTATTTGAAACTTAGGCTGAATCCAGTGTCTGATTCTTTCAGTTTTAGTCTGTAACCATGGTCTGATTATATCTGCTTTCAGCTGAGTCAATGGTTTTCCTGCCTGGGTTTCTGGCTGGGTCCAGGTTTGGATTATGTTAGCTTCAGGTTTAGTCCAGGGCCTGGTTGTATCAGCTTTAGACTGAATAAATGGCTTAATTACACTTGTAATAGTATGTATCAAAAACCAGGTTGTATCTGCAGTTTGAATCTGGGGTTTGACCATAAAAGATTCATGTTTACTCAATGGACTTACTCTATCCATTTGACTTGAGGCTTTGCTCAGACTGGTCTTATATTGTGCCCAAGACTTAATAGTGTTGCTTGCAGATGGAACCCAAGTAAAAGGCATATTAAGTGCTGAAGAAGTCCACAATTGAGCTGACTTAGATTCAGGGACAATCCAGTATTCATTAGTCTTTTCTGTAAGTTCTGGGGATCCATCTAAATTTAAGACTGACTGAAACCAGGGTTCCAACGTAAGCATTACTGTAGGATACTGAGATCCATCTGCATTTAGTGTGGAATGGGTCCAGAATTCATTTTTATTAACTGTTAAAGGAACCCATGTATTCAAGTTAAAAGTTACTGGTTTAAAAGCAGTGTGAACTCCATCAACTACATGGTGTATTTGGCTTCCAATATTCTCTTCACTCGATTGGATCTGCATCACTGTTCCTGTTTTATCAGGTACAGAATGTGTCCAAGGTCCAATGTCAGGGGTAATTTCTAGCCAGGGTCTAGTTAGAAGTTGACCGTGGAAAGGAACCTTACTAGACCGAACTTGAAACTGTACAGTATTAACCCCAGAAAGAAGTTGGGATCCATCTATGCCACTTGAGAACAAAACCCAGGATATAGCAGAATTAACTAATGGTAGAGTATGAAGCCCAATTATACCAGCTAACGGATTAACCCAGGAGTTTACTGAATTGGTCATAGTTTGGTATTGATATTTCATTGTATCTTTCTGAGGAAGGTCCCAGCATATAGATTTATCAGATGTTGGAGGCTTTGGGGGTCCAGAGAGAACCAAAGTTTCAGAAGTACCAGCTATTGGGGTATTCCAGGGCTCAGAAATATCAGAAGGATCCCGCTGTTTGGTAACAAGAGATGTCCAAGATTGTATCATTGGGAATTTGCTAGTTGAGGAGAGCTGACTAGTTTGAAGGTGTAACTGTCTACTGCCAGGAAAAGAGTCTCTATTATTTAAATGAAAAAATATGGGAGGAGGATTCCGGCGCTGTCTGTTCAGTGGGAAAGTGCCTAATCTCTTCCATGACTGTACAGAGAATCCATGGGAGGTCAAAATGGTAGTACCCCTGTTCAGGCTAAGCCTATCTTGTGGACCATGTTCTACCCCAGGAGTAAAACTGCAGGGGAGGGAAAAAATAGGATCCAATGGCTTCTGAGATGTCTTGATAAGCCGTTTCATCCAAGATAAATATGGGGCTGTCTTGATGACAAGAACAGGGTTATAACAGGCCATTGAGGATTCACTGACCAGGCCTACCAGTTCCCAATGGTTGCCTAAGAGGCAGAGAACAGGACTACCCTGCTGTACCTGAATGAGGAAAAAAAGATAAGTCATATTTATATGGGATGAAAGGCAGACAAACAAACACAAATAGTAAGCATATATTAAAATACATGTAACATAAGTTATATGTAAATATATAATATATATTAATTATAAAATATATGGCTACACATGTATGTCATAAATAATATTTATATATTATATATATTATCTATAAATACACTGAAATACATAAGATTTATATATTTTTCTACCATATATCCATATGACATGGTGAACAATAATAAATGTTACCTGGTACATACTTCACAAAGCTCAGGAATAACTTACACACACATAAGTGTAACTCAATTTAAAGGAGAAAAACCAAATTACAGAGGATATTTAGAGAAACCTCCCAAACTCTAAATAGCAATTACATATTCAACATTCTTTATTTGGATATCACTTATTCCCTTTGCTGAGTATTTCTAGGCAGGGCACAACTTATACAATCATATGTAATGACTGTGTTTATCCTTATCACCTCCACGTCATTACTCTGGTTCAAGTTGTCATCATTTATTATCAAGCCATTATTATTTCTGCTATTCTCTCACACCCAAACTTATTCCATGCTTTGTTCTCTTCCTGGCAGGCAGAATGATATTCAGAGTAAAATCCAAAGGTGTTATTAATTAGTTTCTGATCTCAGCTCAACATTTTTCCTTTGTTCATTTTGGTACCATCGTATTTGTTTCATTCTTCACAGAAATTTTTCCACAGTAGTATCCTCTGCCTGGAATTGGCTTCCCTCATGGGATTTACTTGGGTTGATTTCTCAAGGGCTTTAGGTTTTTGGTCAAATAGAACATTTTTAAAGATCTTCTGCATTTCTCCTATTCTAATAGCACATTTTCATTATTTTGCTATCACCAATTGTATTCTTGGGAAACAATTGTTAACTTGGGAATAAGCTTCATGTGGATAAGGATAATTATATGCTTTTTTAAACTGCTAAATTTTAGCATAGCACCAAATCATATTTAGGTGCTCAATATTTAATGAATGAATGTTTCCTTATTGTTTTTGCAGTTCATGCCAGACCATTTTGAAGGAATAAATATGAAGAGTACAAAGGTACTTTAATAGAATTTGTTGGTTAGATTTCTAAATAAATCTGACTTCTTTAATTTAATTTTAAAGGCCATCTTTCATACCACCTTCCAGAACAGAAAATATTTGATTCTTCTAAAATGTATTTTTTTTTTTTTTGCATTAAATTCTTTCTGTGACTGCAAGGGCTTCAGCAATCAAGTCCAGGCACCATTACTTCATAATTGGTCCAAAGCAATTTTCTTTTTTCATTTTAAAATATTTTTCTTACCATCGTGTGCCCCCTACAAATTTTACCACTCAAATATTTTCTATGCATTAAATGGTCGTTACATTTGCACATCTTATCTCTATTGTGAAGAGCTACTTTCCTCTCAAAATTTTAAGTATGCCCTTCATCAGCCAAATGTAGATATAATTGTTATCTCCACTGTTCACAATAAAGATTTCTATAAGAACATTAACAAAATTATATTTTCACTAAATTACTACACTACTCACTCCTTTCAAATCATAAACTCTGGTGACTGGGCCCAGAAAATCAGGATTTTTTAAGAAATGGGACCAGGCCTGTTTTCTCTCTGTACCCTATCAATTTGTAACCTTGTCTCTCTTAATTTCAAATTTCTCAAGTATTTGTTTCAACTCTTTTGTCTTTTGGGCTTGACAAAGTTTTGGCAATATGTTTGTTAAGAAGAATTTGATACCACCCATATCCCTTTTCCATCACAAATTTTAACATCTTCCTTATTTGTAAATTTCAAACGTTTTTACTTTTGCCTCTCTTACTTTTTTGCCTTAATTTCTTTGTAGCCATTTGTGACTTCTTAAATTTTATCTGTTATAAACTAAATATTACTACATGTAATATATAACACAAATATTGCTACATGATCTTCTAGGTTGAGCTTTGGGAAAAAAGGCCACAATACTGTTTAAAAATATATATTGGTAGCAGGTACTCCTCATCACTAATTCAGTTACAATATTTTTGTAGCTTCAGAATGGAGAGATAATAATTATACCTCATAATTTAAGACTTTTAAGTACTCAGTTTGTATTTGTAAAACTGAGTCCTATTTGTATTCTAATAACCCAATCCAAGGATAATCTATTCTTCCCATTGCTTTGAATATATTTTAGCAAATTTTCTAATTCTGAAATTTTATTGATGTAAATATTCCTGCTTTATTTGTGACCTTAAGAATAAATATATCTTTGTATCTTTGACATAATGTATGTATGATTATATAATCACATAAACATTACACCTGTGGATTACATGTGAAAGTAAAGAAACTTTCTTTTTTATTAAGGAAGAGTCGACATGTTATCTAATCCTCTTAAATTTTTAAGTGTACAGTGTAAGATTGTTAACTATATACACTAGGTTGCTCAGCAGATCTCCAGAACTTATTCACCTTGCATAAATGAACTTGTATCCATTTTATATTTTACATATATTTTTACATCTCCCCCCCAGTGGTAACTCTGCCCTTATACAGTAAGTACCCAGCAGTCTTCTTGTGGCTGACTCCAGATGCATAAATTGTTAATTTTAGTCAGGTGGATATGTTGATGGCGGCAGAATGAGAGGTCCAGCAGCTTAACTGACAGCTTTTTGATACTGGTTCCAAAGTTATTGTGGTCTGAGGGAATAGAGATAGAAAGGACTATGAGATATGGGTTATTATATTATTATAATTTATTACTAGGTTGGTATAACTTTCAATCTTTTAATCACAAAAAATTACTAAGATACTCTGACTTTTCCTTTCCTGTCATCTTATCTTATACACACTTATTTCATACTTTCTTATATATTTTAGCTGTTCCTAAATCCCTCTTAAGAAGCCTTCCTTCCAGTCTGGGGCCCCGGGGCGGGGGCCTCTGAGAGGCCGAGAGGGGACCCCAGCGTTTCCCTGGGCAGCCCTAAATCCCTCTTAAGTAATAGAACACAGAATATTGTAACTCATGATATTGTTACCTTACCTTCTTCACTCCATGTGAAGTGGAGTAATATGGACTTAATTATTTACAAGATTTTTAACATCCTATTTTATTTTTACATTGTTTTGCTTTGTTTTTTCTATATCATTGTATGAGCTACATTTATGATATGACAGAACATGACTCTTGCACTTACTCTGATATTGGTATACCCTGCAGTGTCTGTACTGGCAGTTATAACAGCTCTTCCAGAAGATGTTATAAGTGTGGAAAAGTGGTATTTTCTGCCCCCTGATAGGGTACTGTAGGAGGATGACTCCTATGTCTCCTTTGACTGGATCCATTCCAACTTGTGGATCAAAACTGGGGTGCAGGCATATTTTATGGCCAAGTAAGATATCTTCTTCATCAATGACTCCTGAAATGTCAGAGTCCAAATGTTTCCTAAAGGAATAGAAAAGAAAAGAAGAGCATAATGAAATTAAACTGAGAAAAACATTTCATTAAACTTCATTTAATCTGAAATGTTAATGTAATCCAACAAATTTTTGTAAACTGATGCTCTACATTACACACTGAATAGAATTTGACTTTTAGAACTCCAAGCTTCATTTTTAGTATGTTATTTTCCAAAGACAAAGTTCCTTGAATGCATCAATATCCAATGCAAATAAAATTAATTTGACAAATATAAAATGTATATGTAACTATGATCCCTTTATCACGATTCTAGCTATACTTACAGTTTATTCAGACAGCTGGCTGTGGAGAGGATCCACCACCGACTCAGAATAACTCCCTGGCAGGTTTTAGCCATGGACACTAGCCATGGGATGTTGCTGGACGTTGTCAATGGGGCAATCATTGGGGTCAATGAGCTTAACCTCTGCTTTTGAGAATTGGGTACTAAAAGGCCAGATAGGGAGGAGAAGAGGTAAATATAACATGAAAAAAAATCTTGCTGAATGATTATTGAGATTTGTCATCCTAACTTTCATTTGTTGAAAGATGTGAAATAAGAGAATATAGAGAAGAATGGGAAACATAAATAAAAGTGGCAAAATGTAAGATTAGGTAAAAGACAAGCATGAATAAGAAGTAGGAAATGAGATAAACATCAAGGAGAAAAACAGAAGACATTTTTAAAAGTTAAGAAAAATAAAAAATATTTTCCCCAGTAATAAGACAAACAGAGGAGAAAAAAAATCCCAATTATCTGTAACTTACCACCACAGCAGTGAAAAAACAGTCCCCAAAACTGGTAGAAGCAAAGTGGAGATCTCATGTTGGCTCAAGTGGACGTGAATGCAAGATAGGGTTCTAGTCGAGTAGCTGCCAGGGTTGAGACTGAAATTATAGCCTACAGAATGTCTGACATCATAATACCTACTTATGAGATAACTGCCTTCTTCTATTATGATCACCCAACTAGAAATGTTACCCATATTTACTCAAGTTAAATGTAACTTAAAAATTGAAACAAACTTTTATTTAGTTCAATATTGACTTTCATTTTTGGAGTGAGACAATGAAATATCTCATTCCCACACTTTGTAAAGAATATAATCTATTTGGCATTACCATGTAGCTTTACTTACCTGCCACATATACATACTAATTAAAACAATTAGACCCATATGATCTAACACAGAAGTTTATGAAATACTGATCAATAATAGTTTAAAATAACTTACAGATCAGTATGAAAATGATAGAAACTACAATTGTAGAAAATTATCTCAAGAGCTACAAACACTTCTCTCTGATGACAACCTCGGGCAAAGAGCAACAATTCAATAAATATTTACCTACTCTCATATGGAGTGTGCCATAAGTTGAACACATAAATCTGAGGAGAAGCAGCCTTGGCCTTCCTAAGTTTTTTAATTCAGTGGAGGAATATATTAGTTAAGGTTAGTTTCTGCTGGACTGGACAGAAAATATAAAATCAATTATATAAGAATAAATATATATTTCATATGATAGGACTCATGAGATTTTATCAGTTCTTTCTAGCCTTCTGGTCAGCAATTTTACTATTTGAATTCCATCCTGAAAATGCCTAAAAAATGCTTTATCTCTACCATGTCCTTGTTCAAAACAGCAATTAAAAACACAGAAAAGAGGGCAAAGGCAAAATCTAATGTCTTCCATTTAAGTCTCTTTATTCCATTTTGAGTCTATTTTTGTGTGTGGTATAAGGAAATCATCCAGTTTCATTCTTCTGCATGTGGCTGCCCAATTTCTCAACACTATTTATTGAAGAGACTGTCTTTTTTCCATTGGACATTCTTTCCTGCTTTCTCAAAGGTGAGTTGACAACAGAGTTGAGGATCCATTTCTGGGCTCTCTATTCTGTTCCATTGATCTGTGTGTCTGTTTTTGTGCCAGTACCATGCTGTCTTGATGATGACAGCTTTGTAATAGAGCTGGAAGTCTGGAATTGTGATGCCGCCAGCTTTGCTTTTCTTTTTCAAGATCGCTTTGGATCTTTGGGAGTCTTTTCTGGTTCCATACAAATTTTAGGTTAGTTTGTTCTAGCTCTGTGAAGAATGCTGTGGTATTTTGATAGGGACTGCATTAAATGTGTATGTTGCTTTGGAAACTCTGGGCATTTTAACAATGATTTTTATTCCTATCCACAAGCATGGAATATTTTTCCATTTCTTTGTGTCCCTTTCAATTTTTTTTCAGAAGTGTTCAACTTTTGCAGAGTACAGATCTCTTTCCTCTTTGTTTAGGTTTATTCATAGGTATCTTATGGTTTTTGGTGTAACTGTAAATGGGATCAATTTCTTTTTATGAAATTTCCTTTTTTATTATGTTCAGTTAGCCAACATATAGTACATCATTAGTTTCTGATGTAGTGTCAATGAGACCTTAGTTGCATATAACACCCAGTGCTCATCACAACATCTGCCCTTCTTAATACTCTAGGGAAGAACACAGGCAGCAACCTCTTGAACCTTGGCCATATCACCTTCTTACTACACACATTTCTGGGGGCAAGGGAAACAAAACCAAAATGAACTTTTGGGACTTCATCAAGATACAAAGTTTCTGCACAATGAAGGAAACAATCAACAAGCCAAAAAGGTAACCAATGGAATGGGAGAGGATATTTGCAAATGACATATCTGATAAAGGGCTAGTATTCAAAATCTATAAAGCAGTTATTAAACTCAATACCCAAAGAACAAATGATCCAATCAAGAAATGGGCAGAAGACATGAACAGAAATTTTTCCAAAGAAGACATGCAGACGGCCAAGAGACACATGAAAAGATCCTCATCATCACTCATCATAAGGGAACTACAAATGAAAACTACACTGAGATATCACCTCACACCTGTCAAAATGGTTAACACAAGAACCAACAGGTGTCAGTGATGATGCAGAGAAAGGGGAACTCTCTTAAACTCTTTGTGGGAATGCAAACTGGTACAGCCACTCTGGAAAACAATATGGAGGTTCCTTAAAAGGTTAAAAATAGAGCTACCTTATGACTCAGTAATTGCACCTCTAGGTACTTATCCGAAGGATACAAAAACACCAATTTAAAGAAGCACATCCACCCTAATGTTTACAGCAGCATTAAATTCAAAAGCCTAACTATGGAAAGAGCCCTAATGTCCAATGAGTAATGAATGGACAAGGAAGATGTGGTATACATACAATGGAATATTATCTGCCATCAAAAATAATGAAATCTTGCCATTTGCAATGACATGAATGGAACTAGAGGGTATTATGCTAAGCAAAATAAGTCAGTCATATGTGGAATTAAGAAACAAAACAGACGAACACAGGGGAAGGGAAAAAAGAGAGGAAGGCAAATCATAGGAGTTAAACTACAGAGAACTAAGGTTGTTGGAGGGGAGGTGGGCTGAGGATTACCTAAATGGGTGATGAATATTAAGAAGGGACTTGTGATGAACACTGGGTGTTATATGTAAGGGATGAATCACTTCCTGAAACCAATATTACACTATATGTTAAATAACTAGAATTTAAATAAAAACTTAAAAAAAACTAATGTCTTCCAGCAGATTAAACTCAATAAGTAGTCTTTTCCTGTATTTCCACAGCAACCCCACTGTTTGGTTTTTCCTTCCCTTTTTCACTATTCTGTGAAAGGCACTACTGTAATAATTTAAGCTTTATGATAGCCCTCAAAATGTTTTAAAGATAATTTTTATATTAACAATTAGTAAAAATGAGAGCACAATGTTATAATAATGAATAATAGATAAATTGATTATAAAATGCTATTAAACTAATGCTTACATTGAAATCTGGGTGATGAATAAAATTAAGCAAACAAACTAGGACAAGGAATGGAGTTCCTACTGTTTGTTTAGATACCTAAAGGAGGAAATAAAACATGCAGTGTCCAAGACATTTAACGAAATCCAGTGTAAATAAGTAAAAATGAGTGTGGAAGCAACATAAAGCTAGAGAGGAAGATATTTACCCAATATTAACAAATCTATAATGTCCCTCTACCCATAACAGGGATCAGGGGTTTTTAATTATTCTAAAAGTTAACTAGGGAAGGTGGTGGAGTAGGAAGACCCTAAGCTCACCTCATCCCATAGACATACCAAGATAACAACTACATCAGTGCACCAAACTTAGAAAAGGACTCAAAGACTAGCAGATCAGACTTTCCATAATCATGGAAAAGAGGCCATATTAAAAAGGGTAGAAGGGGAAAAGACCTAGTGAGGGACCAAACTCTTGATGAAACACCAAAAATGGGAGGGACACCACAAGCATGGAGAAGGAACAGAACGCACCCCATACCAGGGACCCTAGACATGAGGAACCTGCACTGGGAAGATGAGTCCCCATATAATTTGACTTTGAAAATCAGAGCTTAATTTTCTCAGCTATTACAATCAGTGGTGCTTAATGCTGGGCACTTTAAAAATCAGCAGGCACAGCTCTGGAGAGCCAGAGGTCAAGAGGAAACAGAGTCTCTGGCCTTAAAGAAACAGCTCCTGAGATACAGCATAGCAACAGCAATTTGAAAGAACCACTAAGCTACACAGGAAGGAAATGTATTTACTAATCTCAGAACATGTGCTGGATGGGTAGAGATTTTTAGGAGACTTCTCAAAGAACAAAAGAGCTGGCATGTACCATTTCCCTCACACCCTGAGTCTAAATACCCAGACATGTGCAGGAATCAGTGCAAACACTCTCCTCCCAGCCTGTTAATACCACCTGCCCTCATTCCCTATGCTCCTGTGGATCCACTCCATTCAACCTGCCCCATTCAACAAGCATCCATCTAAATTAGCTCTTGCCCCAACACACTCTTGCAAGGAGCCTGAGCAGGGATTGGTACCACTCCAAAGTGAATCCTGCCATATGGTAATGGGAACATAACCACACTTAGTAGTTGTGTGACAACATACAATCTTGTGTGAATGCAGTCCAGCAAATGCGCTGAGGTCAGGCATCTTGTGTGACCCAAATACAAGTCATTGCTGGCTCCAGACCACTCCTTAACAACACAGGGACCAAACCCTGCCCAATGCATCCACAGCAGACAAGGGGGAAACACTGCAGCCAACTGAAGTAAAGGTAAATAAGCCTCAACCACATATGCAGGAATATAGCACAAATGCAGGAACAAATAGGAGATACTCAAGTACCCTAGGCGACACTGCACTATAGGGCAATATAAGACTTCTTCTTACTGGAATGATGGGGGGTGGGAGGGATGGGGTGGCTGGGTGATAGACATTGGGGAGGGTATGTGCCATGGTGAGCGCTGTGAAATGTGTAAGACTGTTGAATCACAGATCTGTACCTCTGAAACAAATAATACATTATATGTTAAAAAAAAGGGGGGGGGGCGCCTGGGTGGCTCAGTCGTTAAGCGTCTGCCTTTGGCTCAGGTCATGATCCCAGGGTCCTGGGATCGAGCCCCACATCGGGCTCCCTGCTCCGCGGGAAGCCTGCTTCTCCCTCTCCCACTCCCCCTGCTTGTGTTCCCTCTCTCGCTGTCTCTGTCTATGAAATAAATAAATAAAATCTTAAAAAAAAAAAAAAAAGAAGATAGCAAGAGGGGAAGAATGAAAGGGATTAAATCAGAGGAGGAGACGAACCATGAGAGACGATGGACCCTGAGAAACAGACTGAGGGTTTTAGAGGGGATGGGGTTGGGGGGATGGGTTAGCCCGGTGATGGGTATTAAGGAGGGCACGTACTGCACAGAGCGCTGGGTGTCATACTCAAACAATGAATCATGGAACACTACATCAAAAACTAATGATGCATTGCATGGTGATTAACATAACATAATAAAAAAATTAGCAAAAATAAAAAAGACTACTACTTTAAAAACCAGGAGATGTAGCTGACCTCCCTAATACATAGAAATAAACACAAAGGGTTAGACAAAACGAGGAGACAGATATTACAACACAAATTAAAGAATGACACAAAAAGCACAGCAAAAGAGCTAAATGAAATGGAAATAAGCAATATGCCTAATAAAGAATTTAAAGTAATGATCATAAATGTATTCACTGGACTTGAGAACAAGAGTGGACACTTCAGTGATACTCTTAACACAAAGATAGAAAATATAAAAAAGAAGCAGTTGCAGATGAAGAACTCAATAACAAATTAGATCAGTGAGCTGGAAGACATTATATAAAGTAATCAAGTTGAACAGCACAAAGGAAAAAAGAATAATATAAAATGTGAATAGGTTAAGGGATCTCTGTGACATCATCAAGCATAATAAATTTACGTTCTAAGGATCCCAGGAAGTGAAGAAAGAGGGGAGAAAATTTATTTGAAGAAGAAACAGCTGAAAAATTCCTGAACCTGGGGAAGGAAACAGACATCCAGATCCAGGAGGCACAGAGAGCTTCCGTCAAAATCAATCCAAGGGGGTCCACACCAAGACACATGGTAATTAAAATGGCAAAAAGTAGTGATCGAGAAAGAATTTTAAAAGCAGCAAAAGCGGGTACCTGGGTGGCTCAGTTGGTTAAGCATCTGTCATCGGCTCAGGTCATGATCCCAGGGTTCTGGGATCAAGTCCACATCGGGCTCCCTGCTCAGCAGGAAGTCTGCTTCTCCCTCTTCCTCTACCTGCCACTCTGCCTATTTGTGCTCTGCCTGTCAAATAAATAAATAAAATCTATAAAAAGAAAAAAAAAAGAATTTATTTTTTAATTTTTAATTTTAATTTTATTTTATTACATTATGTTAGTCACCATACATCATTACTTTTTTGATGTAGTGTTCCATGATTTATTGTTTGCATGTAACACCCAGTGCTCCATGCAGTACATGCCCTCCTTAATACCCATCACTGGACTAAGCCATCCCATCCCCCCAACTCCCTTCCCTCTAAAACCCTCAGTTTGTTTCTCAGAGTCCATAGTCTCTCATGGTTCGTCTCCCCCTCCAATTTCTGCCCCCTTCATTTTCCCTTCCTTCTCCTAATATCCTCCATGTTATTCCTTATGTTCCACAAATAAGTGAAACCATATATTTGACTTTCTCTTCTTGACTTATTTCACTTAGCATAATCTCCTCCAGTCCCATCCATGTTGATGTAAAAGTTGGGTATTCATCCTTTCTGATGGCTGAGTAATATTCCATTGTATATATAGACTACATCTTCTTTATCCATTCATCTGCTGAAGGGCATCTCAGCTTTTTCCACAATTGGGCTATTGCGGACATTGCTGCTATGAACATTGGGGTGCATATGGCCCTTCTTTTCACTACATCTGTGTCTTTGGGGTAAATACCCAGTAGTGCAATTGCTGGGTCATAGCGTATCTCTATCTTTAAATTTTTGAGGAACCTCCACACTGTTTTCCAAAGTGGCTGTACCAACTTGCATTCCCACCAACAGTGTAAGATGGTTTCCCTTTCTCCACAACTTCTCCAACATTTGTTGTTTCTTGCCTTGTCAACTTTTTCCATTCTAACTGGTGTAAGGTGGTACCTCAGTGTGGTTTTGATTTGAATTTTCCTGATGGCTAATAATGATGAACATTTTTTCATGTATCTGTTAGCCATTTGTATGTCTTCTTTTAAAAAGGAATTTAAAAGCAGAAAAAGCAAATGGTTACCTAAAAGTGAAACTCTATAATGCTATGAGCTGATTTTTCATCAGAAACTTTGCAGGGCATAAGTGAGTGGCATGATATATTCAATGTGCTGGGGGGGGGGGGGAACGTGCAATAAAGAATATTTTATCCAGCAGAGCTGAATAGAAGGAGAGATAAAGAGTTTCCCAAACAACAGTTAAGTAAGTTCATCACCACTAAACCAACCTTATGAGAAACTTTAGAGTGAACTCCTTGAATGGAAAGAAAAGGCAAACATAGTAAAAGTAGTAGATTAATCACATACAAAATCACTATGGGGGTTAAAACACAAACGCAGTAAAATCAATTATATCTATAAAAGTCAGTCAGGGGGATTCACAGAATAAAAGGATGTAAAGTACGACATTATATATGTATATATATATATAAAACACGATGGGCAGTAAAATTTTAGTGCTTTTAGAATGGGTTCACACGTAAGTAATCATCAGGTTAATAAAGACTGCTACATGCGAAGACATTGTATACAAACCTAATGGTAACCACAAATCAAGAACCAATGACAGATATGCAAAGAACAAAGAGAAAGGAATCCAAATATAACACAAAAGAAAGCCATCAAACCACAATGGAAGAGACCAGAAGAAGAAAGGAACAGAGAAGAATTGCAAATACAAGTTAAAAAAATGGCAAAATGTATATACCTATCCATTATTACTTTGATTGTAAACTGATTAAACCCTTCAATGAGAAGATATATAGAGACTGAATGGATAAAAAATAAGACCCATCTATATGCTGCCTCCAGGAGACCCACTCCAGACCTAAAGATACATGCACATCAAAAGTGAAGGGATGGAAAAACGTTCACAATATAAATGAAAGCAAACAGAAATCTGGAATAGCAATATTATATCAGACAAAACAGGCTTTAAAGCAAAGCTTGTAAGAGACAAAGAAGATGGGTGCACCTAACTACCTAAGTAAATATTTACAGACATAAAGGAAGAATTAATGTTACCACAATAAAGCTAGAGGACATAGTAGCCCACTTATATCAATAGATCATCCAATAGAAAATCAAGGAGGAAACAGTGTCTTTGAATGACACACTAGACCAGATAGATCTAACGCATATATTCAGAACACCCATCCCAAAACAACAGAATACACATTCTTTTCAAGTGCACGTGGAACAGTTCCCAGAACACATGACATGTGAAACCACAAGACCAGTCTCAATAAATTCAATAAGATTGAAATCATAAAATCATATGCATCTTTTCTTATTACAATAGTGTGAAACGAGAAATCAATGACAAGGAGTAAAAGGGAAAGAACAGTTTAAGATACAAGTCTTTGTGAGGGAGTAGGATGATGGGGTAGTAAGAGGACCCTAGGCTTGTCTTGTCCCTCTAACACAGCTAGATAACTATCAAATCATTCTGAAAACCCAAGAAATCAAACTGAGGATTGATAGAACTCAATCACTAGAGGGAGAGAAGAGGCTACACTGAGGAAGGTAGAAAGTACAGAGATGTGATTTAAGGGAAGAACAGACTGTTGGTGCTGTGGAGGGTAGGGAGCTGTGGCAGAGAAATGAGAGCGAGAGAGAGAGAGAGGAGCACACAGGGGAATGCAGAAGGAGAACATTCCCCCAAAGCCACTGACTGGGAAAATGAGAGGGGCTGATTTTTGTAAATTCTTGCAGCCAGCAGGGCTTAAAGACTGGACTTTAAAAGGTCAGCAGGCTTGGCTAGGATAGAGTCCTGAGGTGCTACCCTGCTCCTGGAGAGAAGGCAGTTGAACAACTCAGGGACAGATAGCATGGAAATAGTGAACTGAGGAAAGTTGGATGCACACAGAGGGTGGATTCTTTGCTCTTCTTAGAGATAGTCTGTGAAAGGTACTGTTCACAGAGACTCTCTGGGAACAAATGGAACAGCAGGTGCCATTTCCCTCTCTGCCCCTCAGCATGAATGCAGAACCACCTGTCAAGGGTAGCTCGGCCCTATTATTGGCTCCTAACATGCTTGCTCCAGGTCCCCTGTACCTGAGCTCTGGCACAGCTGCCCATCTTGGTCAGACCTCCCTCAGTCCCAGGATGGCTAGCCCCTCCTCCAGAAGACCAGTGCAAAGCCCTGACACAGAATGTCCCCAAAGCCTGGAGTCTTAAATGTCAGCAGCCTGGGTTGGGATAGAGCCCAAAGTGCCCTGCTCCTGAAGAGAAGGCAGATAACAACCCAGAAACAAACAGTGTGGAAACTGTGATTTGAAAAACACTTGGGACACACAGGAGGAATATTATTCACTGTTCTCAGGGTGATTCCCTGAGAATAGTAAGCCAAGGACAAGAGCTGGATGGTTGCCATTTCCCTGCCATGTCCCTAACATAAACACAGAACCACTTGCAATAAATAGTACAGCACTGACACTGGCAGCCTACCTAGCTTACAGCAGGTCCCACAACCCTAAGATTGTGAAGGACTGCCCTTCTTGGTCAAGCTTGTCTCACTCCCCGTGTGGTGGGCCCCTTCACCAGAAGAGCAGCACAAACCCCTGCCCAAATCATGTCTCCCAACCACACAGCTCTCCAGGGCTTCAGTTCTGATGGAGGTGATGTCAGGTCTCATTTCACAAGCAGGTCAGAACACACACAGTTAAAACTCACCACATTCACCAGGGAGCAAACACTGCACACTGAAGGCAAGGAGAGCCTCTGCAGACAACTGGTCTGAAGGACAGAGCAGCCAAGACACAACAGCAGACTGCATATAGCACGCAGCAGGGATGCTCCCTGAAGTGACAGGCCCTGGACAAAAATGACCTCTTCTATAAAGGACACTACTTTCAGGAGCAGGAAACATAACAGGCTTTTCTAACACAGAGAAGAAAACAGAGGCTTAGCCAAAATGCCAAGATAGAGGAATTTATTCCACATGAAACAACAAGATAAAGTCACAGCCAGCGATCTAAGTGAAACAGACATAAGTCATCTTCCTGATGGAGACTTTAAAGCAACAACCATAAGGATACAAGCTGGGCTTCAGAAAAGCATGGGAGACATAAGGGAGTCCCTTCTGCAGTGATAAAAGAGTTAAAAAACAGTCAGTAATAAAATATGCAATAACTGAGATTGGAACAGGCTGGATGGAATGAACACAAGGACAGAGGAAGCAGAGAAATGAATAAATTATATAAAAGACAATGTTATGGAAATTAATGAAGCTGAACAAAAAAGAGAAAGAAGATATGGAAAAGGAGAATAGACTTAAGAAACTCAGTGACTCCATCAAACATAATAATATTTTTATCAAAGGAGTGCCATAAGAAGAGAGAAAAGGAGGCAGAAAATTTATTTGAGGAAATCATAACTTCCCTAATGTGGGAAATAGACATCGAGATTTAGGAAACACAGAGAACTCACATCAAACTCAACAAAAGCAGGACAACACCAAGACAACTGTAAATCACATTTGCAAAATATAGTGATAAGGAAAAACTCCTAAAAGCAACAAGACAAAAGAAGTCCCTAACTGAAAGGGAAGGCCCATAATGCTAGCTGAAGATCTCTCCACAGAAATTTGGCAAGCCAGAGAGAATGATATGATATAGTCAACGTGCTCAGTAGGAAAATTGGCAGCCAACAATACTCAAACCAGGAAGGTCATCATGCAGAATAGAAGGAGAGATAAAGAATTTCCCAGACAAAAACTAATTGAGTTTGTGATCACTAAACCAGCCCTTCAAGAAATATTAAAGGAGACTGTTTGAGGGAAAGGAGAGACACAAAGTGACAAAGTCAAGAAACGATCACAGAAATCTCCAGAAATGACAAAACAAGTACTAAAATGGCACTAAATACAAATCTATCAATAATTATTCTGAATGTAATTGTAAATGCTCTAATCAAAAGACATAGGATTCAGAATGGATAAACAAATAAGACCCATCTAGGGCGCCTGGGTGGCTCAGATGATTAAGCGTCTGCCTTCGGCTCAGGTCATGATCCCAGCGTTCTGGGATCGAGTCCCGCATCAGGCTCCCTGCTCCTTGGGAGCCTGCTTCTCCTTCTGCCTCTCTCTCAATCTCTGTCTCTCATGAATAAATAAAAATAAAAATCTTTAAAAAAAAATAAGACCCATCTATTTGCTGCCTATAAGAGACTCATTTTAGATCTAAAGACACCTGCAGATTGAAAGTAAGGGGAGACAGAAACATTTACCACACAAGTGGATGTCAAAAGAAAGCTGTAACAGCAATACTTATGTCAAACAAACTATATTTTAAACCAAAGACTGTTAACAAGAGATGAAGTGAACTATATCATAATAAAGGGGACTATCCAACAAGAAGATGTAACAATTTTAAATATTTATGCAACCAACATGGGAGCACCCAAATACATAAAACAATTAATAACAAACATTAAGAAACTCACTGATAATAATGTAATAGTAGTAGGGGACTTTAACACTCCACTTAAAGCAATGGACAGACCATCTAAGCAGAAGATCACCAAGGAAACAAGGACTCTGAATGACACACTGGACCAGATGGACTTAACAAATATATTCAGAACCTTTCATCCTCAAGCAGCAGAATACACATTCTTTTTGAGTACACATGGGACATTCTCCAGAATAGTTCACATACTGGTTCACAGAACAGGTCTCAACAAGTTAAAAAAGACTGAGATAACATAGTAATATTTTTATCAAAGGAGTGCCATAAGAAGAGAGAAAAGGAGGCAGAAAATTTATTTGAGAAAATCATAGCTTCCCTAATATGGGAAATAGACATCGAGATTTAGGAAACACAGAGAACTCACATCAAAATCAACAAAAGTGGGACAACACCAAGACAACTGTAAATCACATTTGCAAAATATAGTGATAAGGAAAAATTCCTAAAAGCAGCAAGACAAAAGAAGTCCCTCACTGAAAGGGAAGGCCCATAATGCTAGCTGAAGATCTCTCCACAGAAATTTGGCAAGCCAGAGTGTATTGGCTTGCCAATACACATACATACATACCATGTGTATTTTCTGAACACAACACTATAAAAGTTGAAGTCAACCACAAGAAAAAACCTGGAAGGACCACAAACACATGAAGGTTAAAGAACATGCTACTTCAGGATTAACAGATCAACCAGGAAATTAAGGATGAAAAAAAATACATAGAGAAATATATGCCAACAAATTGGACAACCTGGAAGAAATGGGTGCATTTCTAGAAACATACAAACTACCAAAGCTGAAACAGGAAGAAATTGAAAACTTGAACAGACTGATAGCCAGCAAAGAAATGAGTCAGTAATCAAAACTCTAGCAACAAACAGAAGTCCAGAACTAGATGGCTTCTACCAAACATTTAAAAAAGAGCTCACACCTATTCTTCTCAAACTAATCCAAAACATAGAAAAGGAAGGAAAACTTCCAAATGCATTCTATAAGGTTAGCATTACGTTGATACCAAAACCAGACCAAGACTCCACTAAAGAAGAGACTCACCAAGGCCAATAGCCATGATGAAGATGGATGTAAAAATTCTCAATAGAATACTAGTAAATCAAAAACAACAGTACATTAAAAAATATCATTCATCATGATCAAGTGGGATTTATTCCACTTGCAAGGGTGGTAATATTTACAAATCAATCCACATGACACACCACATTAATAAAAGAATGGAAAGAATAATACGATCTTTTCAATAGATGCATAACATTGTTTGACAAAGTTTGATAAAAGCCATCAACAGAGTAGGTTTAGAATGAATATACTTCAACATGGAGGAAGTCATATATGAAAAGCTCACAGCTTTTCTTCTATGGGCAGAATCAAGACAGGGATGTTCACAGTCACCACTGTTATTTAATACAGTATTGGAAGTCCTACCCACAACAATCAGACAAAAAAAAAAAAAAAAGGCATCCAAATCAGCAAGGAAAAACTCAAACTTTCCCTCTTCACAGATGACGTGATACTCACTATAGAAAACTCAAAAGCACTAAAACATTGCTAGAACTGATACATGAATTCAGTAAAGTCATAGGATACAAAATCAACACAGAAATCTTGCATTTCCATATACCAACAATGAAGCAGCAGGAAGAGAAATCAAGGAATGAATCCCATTTAGAATCACACCCAAATCATCAGCTACCTAAGAATAAACCTTATCAAAGTGGTAAAAGATACACTGATGAAAGAAAGTGAAGATGACATAAAGAAATGGAAAGACTTTCCATGTTCATGCATTGGAAGCAAAATTTCTTAAAAGTGTCTATATCCCCCAAAGCAATCTACACATTTAGTGCAATGCCTATCAAAATACCACCAGTATTTTTCACAGAGGTAGATCAAACAATCCTAACTTTGTATGGAACCACAAAAGATCCTGAATAGCCAAAGCAATCTTGACAAAGAAAAACAAAGCTGGAGGAATCACAATTCTGGACTCAAGTTATAGTGCAATCTCTATTGATCAAGACAACACTGGGGTGCCTGGGTGGCTCAGTAGTTAAGTGTCTGCCCTCAGCTCAGATCATGATCCCAGAGTCCTGGGATTGAGCCCCTCATCGGGCTCCCTGCTCAGCGGGGAGCCTGCTTCTCCCTCTCCCACTACCCCCTGCTTGTGTTCCCTCTCTCTCTGTGTCTCTCTCTGTCAAATAAATAAATAAAATCTTAAAAAAAAGAAAACACTGTACTTGCACACAGATCAATGGAGCAAAATTGAAAACCCAGAAATAAACCCACAACTGTATGGTCAATTAATCTTTGACAAAGTAGGAAAGAATATCCAATGAAAAAAAGAGTGTCTTCAAAAAATGGTGTTGGGAAAACAGACAGTAACATGCAAAAGAATGAAACTGAATCACTTTGTTACACTATGAACAAAAATAAATTCAAAATGCATTAAAGATGTAAATGTGAGACCTGAAACCATAAAAATACCAGAGGAGATTACAGGAAGTAAAGGTCTTTGACACTGGCTGTAGCAACTTCTTACTGGACATGTCTCCTTAGGCAAGTGAAACAAAAGCAAAAATAAACTATCAGGATTACATCAAAATGAAAATCTTCTGCACAGTGAAAGAAGCAATCAACAGAACTGAAAACATACAGAATGGAAGATATTTGCAAATGACATATCTGACAAAGTGTTGGTATCCAAATATATAAAGAATTTATACAACTGAGTACCCTAAAAACAAATAATCCAGTAAAAGTGTGCAGAATACATGAACAGACATTTTTCCAAAGAAGATATACAGATGATCAACAGACACATGAAAAGATGCTCATTATTACCATCATCAGGGAAATGCAAATCAAAAATACAGGGCGGTATCTCTTAAGACCAGCCAGAGTGGCTAAAATCAACAATGAAAGAAACAGCAGATGTTAGCAAGGATGCAGAGAAAGGGCAACCCTCTTACACTGTTGTTGGGAATGCAAACTGGTGCAGCCACTCTGGAAAAGTTTCCTCAAAATTTAAACCAGAACTAACCTACAAGACAGTGGTTGCACTATAGGTTTTTACCTGCAGTATACAAAAACACTAATTTGAAGAGATATATGCAGATGTTTACAGCAGAATTATCAAGAGCCAAATTATGGAAAGAGCCCAAACGACCATCAGCTGATGAATGGACAAAGAAAAAGTGGTATACATGTATACAACAGAATATACTCAGTCAAGAAAGAGAATGAAATCTTGCCCTTTGCAACGACATGGATGGAGCTAAACTGTTATGCTAAGTGAAATAAGTCAGTCAGAGAAAGGCATATATGACTTCACTCGTATGAGGAATTTAAGAAAGAAAACAAATGAACATTGGGGTGAGAAAGAAATGAAAATTAGTAGACTCAAACATAAAGAACAAATTGATGGTTACCAGAGGGGAAGTGGCAGGGAGGATGGGTGAAATAGTTGATGGGAATTAAGGAGTGTACTTATGATGAGCATTGGGGTGGTGTGTATGGAATTGTTGAATCACTAGATTGTACAGTTGAAACTGACATTAACCTGTTAACTAACTGGAATTTATTTTTATTAATTTATTTTTTATTATATTAGTCACCATACAATACATCATTAGCTTTTGATGTAGCGTTCCATGATTTATTGTTTGCATATAACACTCAGTGCTCCATGCAGTACATGCCCTCCTAATACCCATCACTGGTAACCCATCACCCCTCCCCCCTCCCCTCTAAAACCCTCAGTTGTTTCTCAGAGTCCATAGTCTCTCATCTCCCCCTCCAGTTGCCCCCCCTTCATTTTTCCCTTTCTTCTCCTAATGTCCTCCATGCTATTCCTTATGATTCCACAAATAAGTGAAGCCATATGATAATTGACTTTCTCTACTTGACTTATTCACTTAGAATAATCTCCTCCAGTTCCGTCCATGTTGATGCAAAAGTTGGATATTCATCTTTTCTGATGGCTGAGTAATATTCCATTGTATATATGGACTAACCACATCTTCTTTATCCATTCATCTGTTGAAGGTAATCTTGGCTCTTTCCACAGTTCGGCTATTGTGGACATTGCTGCTATGAACTAACTGGAATTTAAATAAAAACTTGGAAAAACTGTAAACCAAAATACCTGGAGGCTTAACTACATTAAATGGGTCAACCAAGAAATCAAACAGCAAATTAAATTTAAAAAAATGAAAAAAAATCAAAATGAACAAACAATGCCCCCAAATCTTTAAGATTCAGGAAAAGCTGTTCTCATAGGGAAGACTACAGCAATATAAAACTATATTAGAAAGTAAGAAACATTATACCTAGAGGAGCTAGAAAAGGAACAAAGCCTCAGCATTGTGAGATCAAGCCCTGCATCAGGCTCTGTGTTGGGCATGGACCCTGCTTAAGATTCTCTCTCTCCATCTACCCCTCACCTACTCATGCTTACACACTCTCTTTCTAAAAGAAAATCATTTGCCAAAGACAATTGAATTTGGTTGAATATAACTTTTGGTACAATATTATCCCTGGGTTGCAAGGTGGTTCAATATTTGCAAATCAATCAACACAACACATCACATCAAGAAAAGAAAGGGTAAGAACCATATCACTTCAAGAGACACAGAAAAAGCATTTGACAAAGTACAACATCCATTCATGATAAAAACCTCAAAAATGTAGGTTTAGAGGGAACATACCTCAACATAATAAAGGCCATCTATGAAAAACCTACAGTGAATATTATCCTCAATGTGGAAGACTGAAAGCCTTTCCCCTAAGGTCAGGAACATGATAGGGATGTCCACCCTCACCACTGTTGTTCAACGCAGTACTGGAAGTCCTAGCCTCAACAATCAGACAACAAAAAGAAACAAAACACGTTGAAATCAGCAACGAAGAAGTCAAACTTTCACTGTTTGCAGATGACATGACACCAAATATAGAATACCTGAAAGAAAAGAAAAAAGAAAACCTGGAAGACTCCACCAAAAATTGTTAGAGTTGACACACAAATTCAGTAAAGTCACAGGATACAAATTCAATGTACAGAAATCTACTGCATTTCTCTACACCAACAATGAAGCAGCATAAAGAGAAATCAAGCAGTCAATGCCATTTACAATTACACCAAACCCATAAAATGCCTAGAGATAAACCTCACCAAAGAGGTAAACAATCTGTACTCCGAAAATTATAAAATACTGATGAAAAAAATTGAGGAAGACACAAAGAAATGGGAAAATATTCCATACTCATGGACTGGATGAACAAATATTGTTAAAATGACCATACTACCCAAAGCAATCTACACATTCAATGCAGTGCCTATCAAAATACCACAAGCATTTCTCACAGAGCTAGAACAAACAATCCTTACATTTGTATGGAACCACAAAAGACCCTGAATATCCAAAGTAGTTTGGGAAAAGCAAAGCAAAGCAAAACAAAGCTGGAGGCATTAAGATTCTGGGCTTCAAGATGTATTAATCAAAACTATATGGTACTAGCACAGAAACAGACACACAGGTCCATGGAACAGAATAGAAAACCTAGAAATAAACCCACATCTATGTGGTCATTTAACCTTTGACAGGCAGGAAAGAATGGGAAAAAGATAGTCTCTTCAACAAATCGTTTTAGGAAAACTGATCGCAACATGGAAAAGAACGAAACTGGATCACTTTCTTAGACCATACACAAAAATAAATTCAAAATACATTAAAGGCCTAAATGTGAGACCTGAAATCATTAGAATCCTGGAAAAGAGCACAGGGAGTGATTTCCCTGCATCAGCATATATATATATATACATATACATATACATATATATACATATATATATATATGGAGACAATACATATATACATATATATATAGAGAGACAAGGAAACAAAAGCAAAAATGAACTATTGGAACTTCATCAAAAGAAAAAGCTTCTGCACAGCGAAGGAAATAATTAAACTAAAAGGCAACGTAGAGAATGGGAGAAAATATTTGCAAATGACATATCTGATAAAGGGTTAGTATCCAAAACATATAAAGAACTGATACAACTCAATACCCCAAAACAAAATAATCCAGTCAAGAAATTGGTAAAAGATATGAACAGACTTTTCTCTAAAGAAGACATCCAGATAATGAACAGACATAAGAAAGGATGCTCAACATCACTCATCATCAGGGAGGTGAAAATCATAAAACTACAATGAGATATCACCTCACACCTGTCAACATGCTTACAATTAACAACCTAAAAAACAACAGATGTTGGTGAGGATGTGGAGAAAGTGGAACACTCTTACACTGTTGGTGGGAATGCAAACTGGTGCAGCCACTCTGGAAAATAGTATGGAGGTTCCTTAAAAGGTTAAAAACAGAACTACCCTACAACCCTGCAATCTTGCTACTGGATATTTACCCACAGAACACAATACTAATTCAAAGCAATACATGCACCCCTATGTTTATAGCAGCATTATCTACAGTAGCCACAATACGGAAAGAGCCCAAGTGTCCATAACTGATAAATGGATAAAGAAAATGTGAGATAGATATAATAAGACATATACATATATTTTACTTATATGTGTGTGTGTGTGTATATACATAAACACATACTTACATACATACTAAAATGGAAAATACTGAGGCATAAAAAGAATAGAATCCTGACATGAATGGAACTAGAGTGTATTAAGCTAAGTGAACCAAGTCAGTCAAAGATACATACTTCATAATTTCACTCATATGTGGAATTTAAGAAACAAAACAAATGAGCGAATGGAAAAAAAAAGATTGAGGCAGACCAAGAAATAGACTCAACAGACTCTTGACTCTAGAGAACAAACTGATGGTTATCAAAGGGGAGGTGGGCAGGGGGATGGGTAAAATAGGAGATGGGATCAAGGCGTACCCTTGTTTTGATGAGCAGCAGGTAATTAAAATAGACCTTAAAAATAAAATAAAAACAAAAACATCTAGAACAACAGAAAATAACAAGAGTTAGCAAGAATGTGATGAATTTGGAAACCTTGTACACTGCTTGTAGGAATGTAAAATGGTACAGCTGTTGTGGAAAACATTACAGAGCTTTCTCAAAAGATTAAAAATAGAATTACCATATGATTCAGCAATTCCAGTATTGGGTATATATTCAAAAGAAATGAAAGCAGGGTCTTAGTGATTAAAAGGGACACATGCACCCCAATGTTTACAGCAGCAATGTCCATAATAGTCAAACTATAGAAAAAACTCAGTTACCCATTGATAGATGAATGGATAAAGAAGAAGTGTACAAACACACACACACACACACACACAGAGGAATATTACTCAGCCACCAAAAAGGATGAAACCTTGCCATTTGCAATTATATGTATAGAACTAGAGGGTAATATGCTAAGCAAAATAAGTCAGAGAAAGACAAATACCATATGAATTCACTTATGTGTAATGTAAGAAAAAAAGAGATGAACATTAGGGGAAGGGAAAGGAAAATAGATGAAAATTGAGAGTGAGGCAAACCATAAGAGATTATTAACTCTAGGGAACAAGGTGAGGGTTCCTGGAGGGGAGGGGTGAGGAGGGTGGGGGATGGGGTAGTTGGGTGATGGGCATTAAGGAGGGTACTTGATATAATAAGCACTGGGTGTGATATGCAACTGATGAATCACTAAATTCTACCCCTGAAACTAATAATACAGTATGTGTTAACTGAATTGAATTTAAAAAACAAACAAACTGAGGAGGGAGTTAAGATTATGAGAGAGTAGGGGACCCTGGGTTTATCTGGTCCCTGGAATTCAGCTAGATAGTTATCAAATCATTCTGAACACCTGTGAAATCAATCAGAGATATGAATCAATTCAGAGAAAATAAAATGCTGCAATTCTACAAATGGAAAATTGACCACCCTTTGGAAGGGGAGATGAAGAGACTTGAACCGCATGGAATATAGCTGTGGATATGACAGCAGGGAGGAAGGCTGTGGGAGGAGGCTACTGCAAAGGATTATAAGCAACAGAGCACAAACGGTGAACATTTAGAAGTCTGCCACAGTGGGGATGTGCCTGGCTAATAGGTGGTCAGGTGGTAAATTGGGGCAGAATCCCAGGTGTGACAGTGTGGTCTCAGGATCCCCGGGGTCACAAGAAGAATGGGTGTTTCTGAGTGCAGCCAAGTTCCTAGGCTTGGGAGCAGGGAAGCTGGCTGAGAACAGCAAGTCTAGGTGCCGGCTTTCTGCTCGGTATTGTCATAAACTGTGAACCACTACACAGCTGAGTGACCACACTCTGGGCAGGGGCCCAGCAAAAGACAGAAGTGAGGTCAGAATCCCCTCCCTCCCCTGGAAGGAAAAGTGTGGGTCCTCACCAAAGGAGTCCGTAAAATTTGGGGACTTGAAAGTCAGTTGTGTGCCTGAGATCAAAACACTCAGTTACAGGCTGGGTGAACACAAAGTTCAGATGTAAACCAGGGTGACAAGAGTGACTGCTTTAGTTTGAGGGCTAACTAAAGAATGAGGGGTATGAACTTTCAGCTCTAGGGCTAGAGAGTGTGGTGCCATCATATTCATCCCCCAATCAGTGCTGAAAGCTTTCAGGGAGCAAGATAGCCCCACATAGTGCAATCCAGACCTGCTTACACTGAGCCCGGATCCCTGGCAAGGGAGGCACATTTCCACAAGTACAAGGTAACCTGAGAATCAGGCAACAGGCCCCTCCCCCAGAAGACCACAGGTACAAATGACCAGCACCAAGTTTACCTATCACAGAGAACTGTAAAACTCCAGCTCTTGGGGAATACAGTATTTACCATTCATATATTTTTTTCAGTTACTATTCCTTAGTCTTTCAGTTTTATGTTTCTCACCTATGTTCTTATTTTTTTCAATTCTTTTTTTAACTTTTATTTTTAGATATTTTATTTATTTATTTGTTTGTTTATTTATTTATGATTTCCTTTCCTTTTATTTTATTTTGTTTTTGTATACATATAATTATAGTTTTTCTTTCTTTTCTGTTTTGGGATTTAGCTTCTTTCAATACACAGAATAAAATACACCCGGGATCTAGTTCTTTGTTTTTTTTCTGTTTTGTTCCTTGTTTTATATTTCTTATTTTGTTTTGTTTTTGTTTTCTTCTGCTTTGCTTTATTTTCTTTTCTTGTTGTGATTGTCTTTTCTCTTTCTTCTTTTCTGGACATAACAATGAAATGGAGAAACTGACCCCAAGATAAAGAACAGGAGGTAGTACTCAGAAACATGGATTTAATCCATACAGATATAAGAACATGTCAGAACTAGAACTTAAGCAATGACTATAAAAATAACTACCTGGGCATGAAGAAAAGCATAGAAGACACTAGAGAATCCCTTACTGTAGAAATAAAAGAACTAGAATCTAATCAGGACAAAATTAAAAATGCTAGTACTGAGATGCAATCACAAATGAGGATAAATGAGGCAGAAGAGAGTGACAGAGAAGAAAAAATGATGGAGATAAAGAGGCTGAGAAAAAGAGAGAAAAACAACTACTGGATCATCAGGGGAGACTTCAAGAAATCAGTAAAATCATAAAGCACAATAATATTTGAATAACAGAGGTCCCAGAAAATGAGGACAGGGGGAGGGGAAAATAAGGTTGATTTCAACAAATTATAGCAAGAACTTCCCTAATCTGGGTAAGGAAACAGGCATTCAGTCCAGGAGGCACAGAGAACCGCCCCCAATATCAATAAAAGTAGGTTAACAACTTGACATATAATAGTGAAGCTTGCAAATTTCAGAGATAAAGAAAAAATCCTGAAAGCAGCTCAGGACAAAAGATCCTTAACCTACAGGGTAGAAACATAAGGCTGGCAGGAGACCTGTCCACAAAGGTCTGATGGTCAGAAAGGACTGACATGATATATATTCAATGTGCTAAATGGAAAACATATGCAGCCAACAATACCTTATTCAGCAAGGCTGTCATTCAGAATAGAGGGAGAGATAAAGAACTTCCAGGACAAACAAAACTAAGGGAATTTATGAACACTAAACCATTCTTGCAAGAAATATTAAAGGGGATTCTTTGAGCAAAGGGAGAGCCCCAAAGTAACAAAGATCAGAAAGGAAAAAGACAATCTATAGAAACAGCAACTTTACAGGTAATACAATTGTACTAAATTCCTATCTTTCAATAATTACTCTGAATGTAAATGGAATAAATATTCCATTCATAAGACATAGAGTATTAGGTTGGATAAAACAAAACAAACAAACAAACAAACAAAAACAAAATACAAGACCCATAGATACTCTATGTACAAGACTCATTTTAGACCCAAAGACACCTCCAGATAGAAAGTGAGGGGATGGAGAACAATTTAACATGCTAATGGACATCAAATGAAAGCTGGAGTAACAATCTGTATATTAGACATATTTTAAACCAAAGACTGTAATAAAAGATGGACTCTGAAAAACAACCTGAGGGTTTTAGTAGGGAGGGGGCTGGGGGGATGGATTAGCCTGGTGATGGGTATTAAGGAGAGCACATACTTCATGGAGCACTGGGTGTTATACAAAAACAATAAATCGTGGATCACTACATCAAAAACTAATGATGGGGGCGCCTGGGTGGCTCAGTTGGTTAAGCGACTGCCTTCGGCTCAGGTCATGATCCTGGAGTCCCAGGATCGAGTCCCGCATCGGGCTCCCTGCTCGGCGAGGAGCCTGCTTCTCTCTCTGACCCTCCCCCCTCTCATGTACTCTCTCTCATTCTCACTCTCTCAAATAAATAAATAAAATCTTTAAAAAAAAAAAACTAATGATGTACTGTATGGGGACTAACATAACATAATAAAATAAAGATGAAGAAGAGACTATATCATAATAAAAGGGTCTATCCAACAAGAAGATCTAACAATTGTAAATATCTATGTCCCTAGCTTGGGGGCAGCCAATTATATAAGCCAATTAATAATAAGTAAAGAAACACATTGATAATAATACAATAATAGTAGGGGACTTTAACACCCCACTCACAGCAATGGACAGATCATCTAAGCAGAAAATCAACAAAAAAAACAAGGGCTTTGAATGACACACTGGTCCAGATGGATTTCACAGATTTATTCAGAACATTTCATACTAAAGTTGCAGGATATACATTCCTCTTGAGTTCACATGGAACATTCTCCAGAATAAATCACGTACTGGGTCGTGAATCAGGTCTCAACAGGTAAAAACAACTGAGATTATACCATGCATATTTTCAGACCACAATGCTTTAAAACTTGAACTCAATCACAAGAAAAAAATTGGAAGGATGACAAATAACATGAGGTTAAAGAGCATCCCTACTAAATAATGAATGGGTCAACTAGGAAATTAAAGAAGAATTTTAAAAATTCATGGAAATAAATGAAAATGGAAATACAACAGTTCAAAACTTTGGGATGCAGCAAAGGCAGTCCTAAAAGGAAAGATATAGCAATACAGTATGGCCTCCCTCATGAAAATAGAAATGTCTCAAATACACAACATAACCTTATACCTAAAGTAGCTGAAAATAAAGCAAACAGCAAATAAAGCCTAAACCCAACAGGAGAGGAGAATCAATAAAGATTAGAGCAGAAATCAATGATAAATAAATAAAAAAAAAGAATAGAACAGATCAACAAAACTAGGAGCTGGTTTTTTGAAAGAATTAATGAGTTTGATCGACCCCCTAGCCAGACTTATTGAAAAAGAAAAGAGAAAGGACCCACAAAAATAAAATCATGAATGAAAGAGGAGAGATCACAACCAACATCACAAATATTCAAACAATTTAAAAGAATATTATGAGCAATTATATACCAACAAATTAAGCAACCTGGAAGAAATGGATGCCTTCCTGGAAACTTACAAACGACCAAGACTGAAACAGGACAAAACAATCTCAATAGGCCAATAACCTGAAATGAAATTGAAGCAGTAATCAAAAACCTCCCAAAAAACAAAAGTCCGGGGCCAGATGGCTTCCCAGTGAAATTCTACCAAATTCTTTAAAAAAGAATTAATACCTATTCTTTTGAAACTGTTTCAAAAAATAAAAATGGAAAGAAAACTTGTAAACTCATTCTATGAGGCCAGCATTACCGTGATCCTCAAACCAGACAAAGACCCCACCAAAAAGGAGAATTACAGGCCAATATCCCTGATGAACACTGGATGCAAAAATGCTGACCAAGATACTAGCTAATAAGATCCAAAAGTATGGGGCGCCTGGGTGGCTCAGTTGGTTAAGCGACTGTCTTCAGCTCAGGTCATGATCCTGGAGTCCCGGGATCGAGTCCCGCATCGGGCTCCCTGCTCGGCGGGGAGTCTGCTTCTCCCTCTGACCCTCCTCCCTCTCATGCTCTCTGTCTCTCATTCTCTCTCTCTCAAATAAATAAATAAAATCTTAAAAAAAAAAAAAGATCCAAAAGTATATTAAAAGTATTACTTACCATTACCAAGTGGAATTTATTCCTGGGCTGCAGGGGTTGTTCAACATCTGCAAATCAATCAATGGGATACACCACATTAATAAAAGAAAGGACAAAAACCATATGATCCTCTCAATAGATGCAGAAAAAAAATTGACAAAACACAGCATTCTTTTTTTTTTTTAAAGATTTTATTTATTTATTTGACAGAGAGAGGCAGTGAGAGAGGGAACACAAGCAGGGGGAGTGGGAGAGGGAGAAGCAGGCTTCCCGCGGAGCAGGGAGCCCGATGCAGGGCTCGATCCCAGGACCCTGAGATCATGACCCGAGCCGGAGGCAGACGCTTAACGACTGAGCCACCCAGGTGCCCCCACAGCATTCTTTCTTAATAAAAAACTTTCACAATGTAGGGACAGATGGAACATAACTCAATATCATAAAAAACAGTTATAAAAATGCATAGTGAAAACATCCTCAAAAAGGAAAAATTGAGAGTCTGTCCCCCTAGGTCAGGACACAACAGGGATGTCCACTCTCATCATTGCTGTTCAACATAGTACTGGAAGTCCTAGTCTCAGCTATCAGACAACAAAAAGAAAAGGTACCCAAACTGGTATAGAAGCCCAACTTTCCTTTTCCACAGACAACGTGATACTCTATGCAGAAAAACCAAAAGACTCCACCTCAAAATTTCTAGAGCTCATACAGGAATTCAGCAAAGTCACAGGATATAAAATCAATATACAGAAGTCAGTTGCATTTTTATACACTAACAATGAGGAAGAAGAAAGAGAAATCAAAGAATCCATCCCATTTACAGTTGCACCAAAACCCATAAGATACCTAGAAATAAACTTAACCAAAGAGCTAAAGGATCCATACTCTGACAACTATAGAACACTTATGAAAGTCAAGGAAGACACAACGAGATGGATTCCATGCACATAGATTGGAAGAACAAATATTGATGAAATGTATATGCTACACAAAGCAATCTACATATTCAATGTAATTCTTATCAAAATACTATCAGGATTTTTCATAGAGCTGGAGCAAACAATCCGAAAATTTTTATGGAAACAGAAAAGACCCTGAATAGCCAATGAAATGTTGAAAAAGAAATTGAAAGCTGGAGGCATCACAATTCTGGACTTCAAGCTGTATGACAAACCTGGAATCATCAAGACAGTATGGTACTGGGACAGAAACAGACACATTGATCAATGGAACAGAAGAGAGCCCAGAAATGGACCCTCAACTCTATGGTCAACTAATCTTTGACAAAGCAGGAAAGAATAACTAATGGAAAAATGACAGGCTTTTCAAAAAACGATGTTGAGAAAATTGGACAGCCACAGTGTCCAGAATGATGCTGGACCATTTTCTTACACCATACACAAAGATAAACTCAAAATGGATGAAACATCTAAATGTGAGTCAGGAATCCTAGAAGAGAACACTGGCAGCATCCTCTTTGACCTCAGCTGCAGCAGCTTCTTACTAGACGTATCACCGAAGGCAAGAGAAACAAAAGCAAAAATAAACTATTGAGACTTCATCAAGACAAAAAGCTTTTGCATAGCAAAGGAAACAGCCAACAAAATTAAAAGGCAACCTACAGAATGGGAGAAGATATGTGCAAACATCTTATCAGATAAAAGGCTGGTGTCCACAATCTATAAAAAATCTTATCAAACTCAACACCCCAAAAAACAAATAATCCACTTAAGAAATGGGCAAAAGACATGAACAGACATTTGTCCATCCCTCACCTCAGTCAGAATGGCTAAAATGAACAACTCATGAAATAACAGATGGTGATGAGGATGCAGAAAAAGGGGAATATTTTACACTACTGGTGGGAATGAAAACTGGTGCAGCCACTCTGGAAAACAGTATTTAGTTTTCTCAAAAAGTTAAAAATAGAGCTACCCTACAACCCAGTAATTGCACTACCAGGTATTTATCCAAAGGATACAAACATAGTGATTTGAAGGGGCACATGAACCCCAATGTTTATAACAGCAATATCCATAATAGCCAAAGTATGGAGAGAGCCAAAATGTCCATCAACAGATAAATTACACAGCCATCAAAAAAAATGAATGAAATATTGCCATTTGCAACAACATGGATGGAACTAGAGGATGTTATTGTAAGTGATTTAAGGTCAGTTATGATTTCACTCATATGTGGAATTTAAGAAACAAAACAGATGAACATAGGGGAAGGGAAGGAAAAATAAAGTAAGACGAAAATTGAGAGGGAGGCAAATCATAGGAGATGATGAACTCTCGGAAAACTGAGGTTTGCTGGAGGGGAAGTGGGTGGGGAGAAGGGATATTGGGTGATGGGCATTAAGGAGGGCACTTGATGTAATGACACTGGATGTTATATGCAACTGATAAAGCACAAAATTCTTACTTCTGAAACTAATGAAAAAATAAAGAAAATCGGTCAAGTGTGCTCGCACAACATTTGGGGGGCCCGCAGGCCAGTCAGATTCACACTTCCAGAGGCAACTCAGAATATGCTCAGAGCCAACAAACCCCACATCACTGTGGATACTGTAACCCCACAGAGGGCCCAGGCTTCCTCAGGCATTCCATGATATACCCAAAAGGCCAATAACCCACACCAGAATACTCAGGCATCTTCAGGAAACCTATTCTATTTGGAGGCCCAGAGATAATGCAAGACTAAATTACGGATCCATCCAAATGAAAGGACACAACACCCACCATATAGAATCCCAGATATATCTAAGCTGGTATCTAAGACTTGGGAAACCTAAACTCAGCTGAGGGGACATTCAGTTCAGAGAACCCCCCAAATAGGCCACTTTTCCTACAAAAGGGGAAGGGGAGGGGAGGGGAGGGGGAAAAACAAAGAGAAGAAAGAAAGGAAGGAAGGAAGGAAAGAAGGAAGGAAGGAAGGAAATAAGGAAGGAAGGAAGGAAGGGAGGGAAAGAAAGAAAGAGAGAGAGAGAGGGAGGGAGGGAGGAAGGGAGGGAGGGAGAGAGAAAGAAAGAAAAGGAAAGAAAAGAAAAAAGAAAGAACGAAAGAGAAAGAAAGAAAGAAGGGAAGAAAGAGAGGGGGGAGGGAAGGAGGGAGGAAGGGAGGGAAGGGAAAAGAGTGAAAGAGAGAAAGAAAGAGATAAAAGAAAAAGAAAAAAGAAAAAAACTAGACCAGCCACTAGTGGAACTCACTTCCATATTAGGGGACTCAACTCTGCTCATTCGTACCCAGATAAAACCCAGGGGACAGGGAGGGAGAAAGATAGCAGAGGAGTAGGGGACCCTATTTCAACTGGTCCCCGGAATTGAGCTGGATATCTACGAGACCACTTTGAGCACCCACGAAACCAGCCTGAGATGTAAGAAGATCTGGATGTCTACAAACAGAGTATCGCAGGCAGTAGGTTTTGAGGTACAAAGCAGAGAGCTGTGATTCTGCGGGCAGATATCCAGAGGATAAATGGCAGCGGGAGGGTGCCTGGACGTCGGGATCCTACACCGCCGGTGAGTGACAGCCTCACGTGCTGCGGACGGGCACAGACTCACAGACCGGTAGCGTTGGAAAGGAAAGCAGCCCCGGGGTGGAATACCAGACCGGTGGGGTCGCGCGCACGCTAACCACAGCCCCCTGGACAGAAACCCCGAGCGACGGTTGCACACACGCGAACTGCAGCCTCCTAGACGGAAACCCGATGCACTGGGGTCTTGCCGGTGAACTGCAACCCCCAGGGTGGAAACCCTGAGCGGCAGAGTCCTGCGCGCATGAACTGGGAGCGGCTGACAGTTTTAGAAGCACAAAGGGCAGAGACGTGCCCTGACCTGGAGGCAGGACTGGGAGCGCTGCGGAGGGGCGCACAACCCAGGACGCTGCAGTTTATAGCAGCACAGACAGAAACGGAGACAGTGTGGCCTGGAGAGCTCACCGAAGAACAGACTGCAGTCTCTCTGCTCTGAGGCAGAGGGTTGGATATGGTCTCTTCTGCTCTGACTCGCAGAGGTGATGTGGAAGGCCACCAGGGAAAGCCACCAGAGAACAGAAGCCCCAAAAACTGATTCCTGCTGAGCCCATCCCCCACCACAGGGGAGCAGGGCAACTCTGCCCAAACAGGATTGCATGAGTACAGCTCGACAGACCCTCCCACAGAAGACAGGCTGGGAAAACAAGAGGCCAGCAACCCTAAGGTCCCAAGAAAACAGGTGCATCTTGCTTGGGTTCTGGTCAATAATTTCGACTCTATACATTCCCTCAAACACCCATCAACAGAATAACTAGGAGGAGGAGCCCCCAAAACAGAAAAGACTCAGAGATTATGACTTATGCTGCAGATTTACAAATGGATGCAGATATAACCAAGGTGTCAGAGATGGAATTCAGGCTAGCAATTGTGAAGACAATGGCTAGAATGGAGAAATCAATTAATGGCAACATAGAGTCTCTAAGGGCAGAAGTAAAAGGTGAATTGGCAGAACTTAAAAATGCTATCAATGAGATCCAATCCAATCTAGATAATCTAACAGCTAGGGTAACTGAGACAGAAGGGAGAATAAGCGATCTGGAAGACAGTATAATAGATAAAAAGGGAAAAGAGGAGACCAGGGAAAAACAACTCAGAATCCATGAAAATAAAATCAGAGAAATAAGTGACACCATGAGGCATTCCAATGTCAGAATCATTGGAATCCCGGAGGGAGTGGAGAGAGAGAGAGAGGGCTAGAAGATGTATTTGAGCAAATCGTAGCTGAGAACTTCCCTAATCTGGGGAATGAAACAAACATTCGAGTCCTAGGGACAGAGAGGACCCCTCCTAAGATCAAGGAAAACAGGCCAACACCCTGGCATGTAGTAGTAAAACTTGCAAATCTTAGAACCAAGGAAACCATCTTAAGTGCAGTTAGGGCGAAGAGATTCCTTATGTACAGAGGGAGGAACATCAGAATAATGTCAGACCTATCCACAGAGACCTGGCAAGCCAGAAAGGCCTGGCAAGACATATTCAGGGTACTAAATGAGAAGAACATTCAGCCAAGAATACTTTATCCGGCAAGGCTTTCATTTAGAATGGATGGAGAGATGCAGAGCTTCCACGACCAGCAGAAGTTGAAAGAATATGTGACCACTAAGCCGGCCATGCAAGAAATATTAAGGGGGGTTCTATAAAAGGAGAAAGACCCCAGGAGTGATACACAACAGAAATTTACAGGGACAATCTATAAAAACAACGTCTTCACAGGCAACATGATGACAAATAATTCAGATCTTTCAATATCACTCTCAGCGTGAATGGCCTAAACACACCCATAAAATGGCAAAGAGTTGCAGATTGGATAAAAAGACAGGACCCATCCATATGCTGCCTAAAAGAGACTCATTTTGAACCTAAAGATACATCCAGACTGAAAGTGAAGGGATGGAGATCTATCTTCCATGCCAGCGGACCTCAAAAGAAAGCTGGGGTAGCAATTCTTATATCAGACAAATTAGATTTTAAACTAAAGTCTGTGGTTAGAGACACAGAAGGACACTCTATCATTCTTAAAGGGTCTATCCAACAAGAAGATCTAACAATTGTAAATATCTATGCCCCCAACATGGGAGCAGCCATATACATAAGCCAACTGTTAACCAAAATAAAGAGTCATATTGATAACAATATTGATAACAATACTAATTGTAGGAGACCTCAATACTCCACTCTCAGCAATGGACAGATCATCTAAGCAGAAAATCAACAAGGAAACAAGAGCTTTGAATGATACATTGGACCAGATGGACCTCATAGATATTTACAGAACATTCCACCCTAAAACAACAGAATACTCATTCTTCTCGAGCGCACATGGAAATTTCTCCAGAATAGACCATATACTGGGTCACAAATCAGGTCTCAACTGATACCAAAAGACTGAGATTATTCCCTGCATATTCTCAGACCACAATGCTCTAAAACTGGAACTCAATCACAAGAAAAAATTTGGCAGAAATTCAAACACTTGGAAGCTAAAGACCACTCTGCTCAAGAATATTTGGGTCAACCAAGAAATCAAAGAAGAACTTAACCAATTCATGGAAATCAACGAGAACGAAAACACATTGGTCCAAAATCTATGGGATACTGCAAAGGCAGTCCTAAGGGGGAAATATATAGCCATCCAAGCCTCACTCAAAAAAATAGAAAAATCCCGAATTTACCAACTAACTCTACACCTTAAAGAACTAGAGAAAAAGCAACAAACAACGCCTAAGCCACACATTAGAAGAGAAATAATTAAAATTAGAGCAGCGATCAATGAATTAGAAACCAGAAACACAGTAGATCAGATCAACAAAACTAGAAGTTGGTTCTTTGAAAGAATTAATAAGATTGATAAACCACTGGCCAGACTTATCCAAAAGAAGAGAGAAAGGACCCAAATTAATAAAATTTTGAATGAAAGGGGAGAGATCACGACTAACACCCAGGAAATAGAAACCATTATTAGAAATTATTATCAACAACTATATGCCAATAAACTGAGCAATCTGGATGAAATGGAGGCCTTCCTGGAAACCTATAAGCTGCCAAGATTGAAACAGGAAGAAATTGACAACCTGAATAGGCCAATAACCAGTAACGAGATTGAAGGAGTGATCAAAAACCTCTCAAAAAACAGGAGTCCAGGGCCTGATGGATTCCCTGGGGAATTCTACCAAACATTCAAAGAAGAAATAATACCTATTCTACTGAAGGTGTTTCAAAAAATAGAAACAGAAGGAAAACTTCCAAACTCATTCTATGAGGCCAGCATTACCTTAATCCTCAAACCAGGCAAAGACCCCATCAAAAAGGAGAATTTCAGACCGATATCCCTGATGAATATGGATTCCAAAATCCTCAACAAAATCCTAACTAATAGGACCCAACAATACATTAAAAGGATCATCCACCATGACCAAGTGGGATTTATCCCCGGGAGGCAAGTGTGGTTCAACATTCGCAAATCAATCAATGTGATAGAACACATTAATAAGAGGAGGGAGAAGAACCATATAGTCCTCTCAATTGATGCAGAAAAAGCATTTGACAAAATACAACATCCTTTCCTGATTAAAACTCTCCAGACTATAGGGATAGAGGGAACATTCCTGAAGCTCATAAAATCCATCTATGAAAAACCCACAGCGAATATCATCCTCAATGGGGAAAAGCTGAGAGCCATTCCCTTAAAATCAGGAACACGTCAAGAGTGCCCACTCTCACCACTGTTGTTCAACATAGTACTAGAAGTCCTAGCAACAGCAATCAGACAACAAAAAGAAATAAAAGGTATTCAAATTGGCAAAGAAGTCAAACTCTCTCTTTTCGCAGATGACATGATACTTTATGTGGAAAACCCAAAAGACTCCACCCCCAAATTACTAGAACTCATCCAGCAATTCAGTAATGTGGCAGGATACAATCAATGCACAGAAATCAGTTGCTTTCTTATACACTACCAACGCAACTGTAGAAAGAGAAATTAGAGAAACGATTCCATTTACAATAGCACCAAAAACCATAAGATACCTCGGAATAAACCTAACCAAAGAGGTAAAGGATCTATACTCTAGGAACTACAGAACATTGATGAAAGAAATTGAAGAAGACACAAAAAGATGGAAAAATATCCCATGCTCATGGATCGGAAGAATAAACATTGTTAAAATGTCTATGCTACCCAGAGCAATCTATACCTTCCACGCCATCCCGATCAAAATTCCAATGACATTTTTCAAAGTGCTGGAACAAACAATCCTAAAATTTGTATGGAATCAGAAAAGACCCCGAATCGCCAAGGAGATGTTGAAAAAGAAAACCAAAGCTGTGGGCATCACGTTGCCCGATTTCAAGCTATATTACAAATCAGTGATCACCAAGACTGCATGGTACTGGCACAAAAACAGACATACAGACCAATGGAACAGAATAGAGAACCCAGATATGGACCCTCAACTCTATGGTCAAATAATCTTCAACAAAGCAGGAAAAAACACATAATGGAAAAAAGACAGTCTCTTCAATAAATGGTGCAGAGAAAATTGGACAGCCACATGCAGAAGAATGAAACTCGACCATTCTCTAACACCACTCACAAAGATAAACTCAAAGTGGATGAAAGACCTCAATGCGAGATAGGAATCCATCAAAATCCTAGAGGAGAACATAGGCAGTAACCTCTTTGACATCAGCCACAGCAACTTCTTTCGAGATACATCTCCAAAAGCTAGTGAAACAAAAGCAAAAATGAACTTTTGGGACTTCATCAAGATAAAAAGCTTCTGCACAGCAAAGGAAACAGTCAACAAAACAAAGAGGCAACCCACAGAATGGGAGAAGATATTTGCAAATGACACTACATATAGAGGGCTTGTATCCAAAATCTATAAAGAACTTCTCAAACTCAACACCCAAAAAACAAATAATCAAGTCAAAAAGTGGGCAGAAGAGATGAACAGACATTTCTCTGAAGAAGACATACAAATGGCTAACAGACACAGGAAAAAACGTTCATCATCATTAGCCATCAGGGAAATTCAAATCAAAACCACTTTGAGATATCACCTTACACCAGTTAGAATGGCAAAAATGGACAGAGAAAGAAACAACAAATGTTGGAGAGGTTGTGGAGAAAGGGGAACCCTCTTACATTGTTGGTGGGAATGGAAGTTGGTACAGCCACTTTGGAAAACAGTGTGGAGTTTCCTCAAAAATTTAAAAATAGAGCTACCCTATGACCCAGCAATTGCACTACTGGGTATTTACCCGAAAGACACAGATATAGTGAAAAGAAGGGCCATATGCACCCCAATGTTCATAGCAGCTATGTCCACAATAGCCAAACTGTGGAAAGAGCCGAGATGCCCTTGAAAAGATGAATGGATAAAGATGTGGTCCATATATACAATGGAATATTACTCAGCCATCAGAAAAGATGAATACCCAACTTTTACATCTACATGGATGGACTGGAGGAGATTAGGCTAAGTGAAATAAGTTAAGCAGAGAAAGTCAATTATCATGTGGTTTCACTTATTTCTGGAACATAAGGAATAACATGGAGGACATTAGGAGAAGGAAGGGAAAAATGGGTGGGGGCAATTAGAGGGAGAGATGAAATGAGAGACTATGGACCTGAGAAACAAACAGGGTTTTAGAGGGGAGGGGGGAGGGAGGATTGGTTAGCCTGGTGTCGGGTATTAAGGAGAGCACATACTGCATGGAGCACTGGGTGTTATACGAAAACAATGGATCATGGATCACTACATCAAAAACTAATGATGTATTGTATGGTGACTAACAACATAATAAAATTAAAAACTACAAAAATATAATAATAAAAATAAATAAATAAATAAAAAGCCAAAATAGAAAAAGATGAAAAGTGGCTTTGACAGTGATTATAGAGAAATGAGTGTTTGTCTAAACAAATGTGGGTGACCTCATATGACCAAAATTTAGATTACCTAAAATTATAAATGAAAAAATGAAAAAAAAAATCAACAAACAACCCAGGGTACACATTATACACTACATGGAAGCCAGACCTCCTCAGGGACTGATATGTACCTAAGAACTTCAGACAACAAGTGAAGGGACCCCATAACAAACTCAGATTTACAGACCAAACTGAAGGAACCAATCCCACTAAATATATCTTATACCCAACTAAGAGAACGCATACTAGCATAGGGAATGCAAACTTAAACAGAGGCATCCTCAAAGAACACCCTAACATCCCATACTCAAAACATATTTCAGCCCCACCTTAAGGGACTGTAGACTAACTGCAAGGGATCCAGGAGACTTTGGTTCAGCTGAAAGGATACAGACTCAGCATAGGAGACTGTACACATCAGGTAGTTTTAGATGCTACTCAGCAAGTCTCAGACCCCATGAAGTGTCCAAAACTACGCATGGTGGAACCCGGATCAGCTTATTGATATGACTTGACTCAAACATCTTCAGAGACTACCCTGATGGGCCCAGACTCAACACAAGAATCTCAGATCCACGTGTAGGGATCTCAGATCTATTATGTGTTACCAAGATTCTGCTCTGGAATCATAGAACACAGTTAAGGACACTCAGATTCCAGCAAAGGATATCTCCAACCATGTCAGAGGGTGTAGATCGTGCTCAAAAGAGTGCAGACACACATAATGGAACACAAACTCATTTCTGGATACTCTGGCACATCTCAGAAAAACACAGACCAAATTCAGGGTATGCAGAGTCACATCACTCATCATATAACATCACTGTAATGTCTACTTGCCACCTCTAAGGGTCTCAAGCCTACCTCAGAGAGGAACAGACATACCACATCTATGCTCAGATCCAACTGTGAGAGGCATACTCAGTTCTGCTACTCCTGATCCACCTTGGAGTTGGCAACCCCACCTCACGGGATTCCAGACCACTTCAGGGTATCCTAGCTCAGCTGAGATCTTGACACATCTCAGAGGGAACCCAACACAAAAGGAGAGTTGTGTACACAAAACTCATATTAGGCTATCAAAATTCAATGTGGACTCTCTAGACTCAGGGGCACCTAGACTCACATCAAAGGACCACAACTTGGCTCAGATGTCTCAGAAAACAGCACAGGGTCTCAGACATATACAAAATCCTCAGATGCATTTCAGGAAATGTAAATTCAGGTCAGGAACCACACAAACATCTTTGAGGACCCCAGAGAGCTTCCCCAGATCAGAGAACCCAAATACACCTGTGATTTCTCCAGATTTAAGTCAGGTGATCCAGAATCAGTTTGTGACCAGAGATCCAAGTTAAGAGATCCAAGACCCAGTTCATGAGATACAGAATTGGTTAAGGCATTCTCCCTGATGACATTACAGGAGTCTCAGGCTCTCAAAGGAAGACCCAGTTCCAACACAATAGGCCAAACCTCACCACAGAGAACCAACTCCACCTAGGTATCTTAGATAAAACCTATGGGAACCAGGAAGAACAACAGGTTACCCAGACATTTTTCAGGGCACCCAGACTTAGATGAGAGGACTTCATAGTACACACTAGGTGGCTATAAACTAAAATCAGGGATCAATGTAGGGAGGCACAAAAACTAACACAGGGGTTCAAATTACCATGTAAGTGATACAGGCTCAGAATGGGACACCACTCAGCTCAGTCATCTCCAAATAATACAACATAACCACATTCAACACAAGGAGCCCTAAATCCACCTTATGTGATACAGAGACACCTCTTGAGATTCAGCTCAAGAGACAATACCCACTGAGAGGACCAGGATCAATACTATAAGTGGTTCCAAAATAAATTCAAGGAGTCCTAAACTAAATAAAGAGACTTAAGAAACACCACAGGGGATCCATTCTATATGCACCTAATCACACATAGATTCAGCTCTGGTATCTCTAACCAGTGCCTCAAAAGGTCCACACTCAGCACAAGCTACGTAAGGCCCTCCACAGAAGACACAGTCTCAGCACAGAGGACCCATGGCCAGCTCAAATCCTCAAACAACACACTGTTTGGCCCCCACACAGTACAGGTGTCCAAAAACCCACCTCAGGGTTCCATATTCAGCTCAGGAAACATAGACTCAGCTAAGAGGAGTGGAACTAGGCTAAGGAGGTCCCAGGTCTTTATCAGGAAAGCCTCCCCATGTAAAAATACATCAGAGAACAAAGACCCAGAGGGCATTTTTGTTTATTTTATAAATGACAAAAATGACCAGTACCTTAGCCACCAGCAACAGGTTCCCAAACATCTCTCTGAAAAGCCAGGGAATACAAGTCTCATCCCAAGGTCAAAAGCAAAGGAGACTTTCCACAACAAATACCCAGAACATCATATGCATCTGAGATCCAACACCATCTTGAAAGGAGAAGAGGGTTGTAATGGCTACAAAATCACCTCAATGAAGTCCAAATACACCTCAGGGATCCAGACCCTCCTCAAGGTACCCAGAATTATTCAGGTCAGCCAGAATATATTTCAGATATTCAGACTAAACTACAGCATCACCAACAACAGGATATCAAAACATGTCTCAGGGGCCTCCAATAAAATTCAGGGAACCCAGATTTAGTTTATAGATGAAGGCTCATTTCAGAAGTGCAGAACAACCTCAAAGAACCAGCTGTTACTGCTGAACCCCAGATCAACACAGGGAACTCATACTGAACTCATGTAACTCCATAAAATAAATCTTAAGGCCCCAGAACCATCCCAGGCAGCCCAAGCCTATATCACCTAAACATTGCAGACATAAGCAGACTTTCCTACCAGACTCAGATGAGGAGACTGTAGAAACAACAAAACACAACTTGCCTTGGGAGAATCAAAACACTCCAGGAGACCAAAACATTCCAGGAGACCCTAGACAACTTCAGGGGCTCTAGACACATGTCAACCAACCCTAACACACCTCAGTAGACCCCAAACAACATCTGAAGAGGCACAATCAGTTTGGGTCCAATTCATAAGTGCTAGATTCAATTTGGGAGACTCTAGATCTACCTCAGGTACCCTGGCTCAGCTCAAGAGACTCCAGACCCACAAATCACCTAGGAGTGCACCAGAGAAACCAGGTAACCTAGATTCAGATCAAGGATCCCCAGGCAACATTGTAGGATCTCAGGCTCTCACAATAAGCCCTGCATCCACTGCACTGGACCCTGCCTTAATTTGGGGAAACATATAAAGCTCAAACATCCCTCAGACAATACTCTATAGTACCATAGGAAAAATATCTTATGGACTCAGCTCTTTCTAAGAGATATAGATTAAGCTCAGGGGACCACTACATTAAACCTCATATCCAACTCTGTTCAGGCATCTCCGGATAAAACTCCAGATAAATGGGCTTTCAATTTACCACAGGGACTCAATATTCCTCAAGAGTCTCATACTCAGCTCAGGGCACACAAGACAATATACCAGGTCACTCTAACTACAGCCCCAGACCTAAAGTATCCAAAGACCCAAAACCTATCACACATGATCCAAGATGCAACTGAAGGGAATCATATTTACTATGTGTCAACTCAACTTGTGCATTCCCAAATGATATCCTACCAAACCAACTCTTCACAGAAAGAAACTCAACTTTCTCAAGGGTCCCTGAACCCAAGTGAGGGAACCATAGACACACTTCACAGGATCCATACTCAGTTCAGGAGACCCTGTACAACACACCAGAGAACTCCAGAGAAATTAACTGAGTTCAGGAAAAATTAAATGTCCAAGTCTTCCCAGAGAAAAATCTCAAATTGAAGGGACTAAGACTCACTTCAGGTGTCTAAAAATAACACCGTGAATGTCCACAGTCAGTGTAAGAGGTCTCACCCCAACTCAGAAATCTCAAGTCCACCAGATTCATCAGAGTACTCACAACTCAGCTAAGAATATTCCAGACCCCGTTCTGAGGGACTCAAAGAAACACAGAACCACATTAGAGTACCAGACTCATTTCTGGAGGCAGAGAACATCCACATAAGAAATCCTTCAGGTGAAGAAATATCAGATAAGCCAAAGACACATAACACAGAGGTGCAAATAATCCCCTCAAAGGTCTCTAAATTATTCATGATAACTTACTGATCTCAGTACCTCAAAAGATGTCCCAGACTCAGTTCCTAGAACAGAGCTGGTTCAAAAGATACCAAAAAAATACACATGCCACTCAAGTATCCCCCATACAACACCTGAGTGGGAGGGGGCCCAGAGCACATTTCAGGGAACCTAGACACTCTCCTATAGGACTCTTGGACTAAGCTCAGCAAACTAAGATCTTTGGCAGTTGATTCTGTATCTACCTGTGGACTTCAAAGTTCAACTCAGAGGACACTGACATCAAGACCAGTAGACCCAGATCAATCTTATAAAGTCCCAGACCCAAATGAAGAGGCTAAAGACCTACAGAGGTTCCAGTCCCACCAAAGGAGACACAGAGTCAGTTCAGAACCCAGATTCATCTCAGGCATTCCCAAACAATATACTAGTGGGCCCATACTCATCACAGGAGAATTCAGAGATACTACAGATGACCCAGACTCAGCCCAGGGGTAACAGCCTAAATGGCCCCAGGCCAAATTCAGAGAGTTACAGCCCTAAAGAAAGGGCTCAAATACCTCCAGAGCAGATGCCACAACTCTTAACTGACTAGGTCTCAGCTCACACATGCATAAATAACACTCAAAATACCTGCATCCATGTATGGGAAATCAGGCCCAGTTTAGTAAACCAGACACCAGACACTCTAGGCCCTCCTCAGGGAATGCAAACTCAGCTCAAAAGACGCAGATTCATTTGGGAGACCCTGAAAGATAGAGTGTCCTGAAATATCATTGAGTAGCATAAGACAAACTCAAAGGAACACAGACACAATCAGAATACCCTGACTTAATTCTGCTGACCTAGACCCAGCTAAGGAAAACAGACACAATTCAGGATATCAAGGCTCAGAGCAGGCAATTCCACCCATAAATCCAAGATGCATAAATCCACTATAAAGAATTCCAAACCTATCTTAATTAACCCCAGAATACCTCAGAGGATCTAGTAATAGCCAGGAACCCCAGACCTTATCAGAATACCTTAATATGGGCGCCTGGGTGGCTCAGTTGGCTAAGTGTCTGCCTTCGGCTCAGGTCATGATCCTAGGGTCCTGGGATTGAGCCCTGCATCGAGCTCCCTGCTCAGTGGGGAGCCTGCTTCTCCCTCTGTCACTCCCCCTGCTTGTGTTCCTTCTCTCGCTGTGTCTCTCTGTGTCAGATAAATAAATAAAATCTTAAAAAAAAAAGAATACCTTAATATACGTCAGGAACTCCAGACTTAGCTCCTACATTGCCATCAGCTACTAATACTCCAGATCCAGCTCAGAGGAACCCAGAACCAACTCAAAGAAACAAAGAACCACATTAAAGAATCCAGACTCAGGCCAATGCCCATATTAAGGGACTCCGAACCACTCTGTGGGGCCCAGAAAGACTTTATATTATTAGAACCACTTCAGGACATTCCAAACCCACTCTACAGACTGTGACTTAGCTCAGGCATCTCCAGAAGACAAAGATAGGGTTGCAAAACACATCTCAGGGGCTGAAAACCAAACCCAGGAGACTTAGATTATCTATGTCAGGAAATAAAAATCAACTTTATGCATACCAAAATAGCTAAATATATCCCCACAACCACTTCAGGATTTCCAGATCCATATCAGAAGACCTTCAGGAGCACCAGAAAGGGCTCAGGAATCTCAAAACCACAGACCAAGCAGCCTGGAAACAGTGCAGGTGACCCAGAGTTAGCTCAAGAGATTAAAACCACCTCAGACATCCCAATCAAAATCTGGAGAGGTAGGTTCAGTTTAGAATATATCAGATCTACATTGAAGATGATAGATCCAAAAACAAACAAGATGACAGATCCACTTCAAGGGACCCTATATACACTTCAGGACACTTGAAACCCATCTTGGAAAACCCCAAACCCAAACTACTTCAGGGTATCCAGACCCACTTAATAGGACAAAGATTTAGGAGACCCCAGAGACAACTCTAGATATCACAGATCCATCTTGGACTCAGAGGACTGAAATAGGAAGTAACCATCCTATCAAGAGTACCAAATTTACCTCAAAGGTTTTAAGTCTACCTCAAGGGAACCTAGATGAATTCCCAAGGGACCATGGCCCACCTCAGAGGACATATCCAATCTTATGGAACCAAGAATCAGTTCAAGGGACCACATACAACATGCCAGGTGGCTTCAAACCAAAAATGGGAATAAGATCCACCAGACAGAACCCCTCCCCATATAAGATAATACAGAGAGAGTAAAGAAAAGTGACCCTTCATCCACCTCCAGGGACATTCACTCACTTCAATAATATCAGACACAGCATAGGTATCCCCAAGCAATATATCAGGTGGCTCAGATATTCTCAGATCACACCAAGTCTGCTCAGATGATTCAGAACCATCATAGGTGACTTGAGGAACTTCTTTCAGATGAATATTAAGTTCAGGATGCCTCAGATCCAACTTATAAATAATAGATACACATCAATGACCAAAGACTCATTTTGGAGTTTTCTGGATAATTTCAGGAGTCTCTGCACATATCTTGGAGCACCCAAACACAGCTTCTATATATCCATATGAAACTCAGGTGACCTAGACTCAACTCAAAGGCTAAAATTCACTTCATGGATCCCATACTCATTTCTGGCATCCCCAGATAACAACCCCCAGGGGTCGCAAATCCACACACACACACACACACACACACACACACACACACACACACAACACTAGAAAATTCATTATCAGTTTTCAAGGAAGAGTGACACAAATTAGAGAATGCAAGCTTATTTCTGGAGTTTCACATTCACCTCAGGAAAACAGACTCATCTTACTGTTTATACACTCAGAACATGAATCCAAAGACATTACCCCAAGTCTTAGCTCATTGTGATATAAACACTACTCCCTAAACATAGATGCCTGCATGACCTAAAACCAACTGAGGAACTCTAAACCCAACTCAGGAGACCCCAGAATAATACTTGGAGAACAAAACTCATATATTCCCAGCAACAACTATATCCACAACAGGGAGCCCAGAACTCACATTTGTGAACCCAGACAAATAAAATATCCCCAGATGACATTCAGAATCTGCCCATGGGATCTATACTCAGGCCAAGAGACCATACAAGAGAATCCTATTTCTAAGCACCACAGACCCACATTAAACAACACAGAGTCAGCTCAGAAGATCCAAGACTCATCTTAAAAAAATCCCAAACCCACTTCTGTGGAATCAGACTTTGCCAGGCATCCTAAGAAACCATATTGGGGCGCTTCAGACCCACTTCATGGCCTCTCCAGATCTATCACAGGTGACCCCTTACTCACTTCAGGAAACCCATCATCACTTCAAGAGACCTAGAATCACCTCAGACAATGCCAAAACCTGATGCACTTCAAGGTACCTAAACTTATTTCAGTGGACACCATACCCATCTGGCAACTAGAGGCAGCTCAGGAAACCCCTGATTCATTTCATGAGTCTCCATCTCAGTGTACACCAGAACCACAAGGAACTAGACTCAACTCAGGAGACCTAGACTTAACTTAGACTACCAGTATCAGTTAAAGATACTCTAGTTCCCCCTTTAGCAGTTCCCAGATCCTCTTTAGAGGTCCCAGACCCATCATTGAGGAGCAAAATCCACATCAGAGGACCCCAAATCATCTCAGAAGTCACCAGATCTACACAATGGAGCCCTAGACATACCTTAGAGAACCACAGATGCATCTCAGGTGAGTAATTCTCAATTCAGGAGACCACATATCCACTTCATAGATACACAGCATGACCCCAGACCCATTATGTTCATCCCTTGATATCATTTCATTTCCAGACCTCCCTCTTGAACTCCAAACTCATTTCAGCAGACCCTATACCATCTCTATGACAATAGCTTATCCCCAGACAATATGCTAAGTGGTCAATAATATTTTCAGGTGACCTAGTCAGCCCAAAGAATCCAGATTCACCTTAGGGGACTTTAGTACAACTCTGAGAGGATGACCTAGTTCGGGATACTAGAGACCCATCCTGAAGATGGCAGACCTACCTTGGATAATGTCAGATTTATTTTAGGGAAATGTGCCTCAGTTTCATGGACTCCAGATACAACTTATAACACCTGAATGCACATTTATCTTCCCACACCAAAGCTGAATCTAGCTCAATAGCCTGATACCCAACTTGTGATCCCAGACAAACTCACCTCATAGAACCCACACTCAGTTATGCCATACTCAAACAATAATGAAGAGTTCTGTGACCCTTAGAGTAGCCCACCACCTACTTCAGGTGATCTGGAAGGAGTTAGGGGACACAGTATCTGTTCCAGCAAAGCAAGACAACCCCTAAGGGCCTGAAATAAATTTCCGGGAATTGAGACTGTTTTCAAGACAGTCAGACAAAACACAGGAGATCCAAGACTACCACAGTGAATACCACAGCCTAGATACCCAGGATACAGAATCCAACTCTGCTCAGACATTCCTATTTAAAATCCAGGGATCTGGCAACCCAAATCTTAGCAAAACAGATATGAGTAACATGCCTCATGGAAAATTTAAAGCAACAATCATAAGGATACTCTCTGGGCATGAAAAAGAATGAGAGACTTCAGGGAGGTAAGGACCACAGAGATAAAACAGTTAAAAAAGAATCATAGATGAAGAATACAATAAACAACATTGTAAACAGACTGGACAGAAAGAACACAAAGATGGAAGAAGCAAAGGAACAAATAAATTATATAAAAGACAATGTTATGGAAATTAATGAAGCTGAACAAAAGAAAGAAAGAAGAATAATGGAACAGGAGAATAGATTTAAGGAACTCAATAACTCCATCAAACATAATTAAATTTATATTATTGAAGACCCAGAAAAAGACAAGAGAGAAAAGGGAGCAGAAAATTTATTTGAGGAGATCATAGCTGAAGACTTCCCTAATGTGGGAAACAGACATCGGTATTAAGGAGGCATAGAAAATTTCCAGCAACATCAATAGAAGCAGTACAAGGACACTTGAGTGGCTCAGTTGGTTAAGTGTCCAACTCTTGATATCAGATCAGGTCATGGTCTCATGGATTGTGAGAATGAGCCCCACAGCAGGCTCAGTGGGAAGTTTGCTTGGAATTCTCTCTCCCTCTCTTTCTTCCCCTCCTCACTTTTCAAATACATACATACATACATACATACATACATACATACACACATAAATCTAAAAAAAGAAAGCTGGCCAACACCAAGATAAAGAATCCATCCCATTTACAATTGCACCAAAACCCACGTAAGATACCTAGGAATAAATCTAACCCTACAGGTAAAAGATCTGTATCCTGAAAACTATAAGCACTGATGAAAGAAACTGAAGATGACACAAAGAAATGGGAAAACACTCCATGCTCAAAGATTGGGAGAATATTCTGAAAACATCTATACTACCCAAAGCAATCTATACATATAAGGCAATTGCTATAAAAATACCACCAGCATGTTTCACAGAGCAAGAAGAAACACTCCTAAAATCTGTATGGAACCACAAAAGACCCTGAATAGCCAAAACAACCTTTCAAAAGAAAAGCAAAGCTAGAGGCATCACAATTCCAGCCATCAATTATATTACAAAGCTGAAGTGCTTAAGACAGTGTGGCACTGGCACAAAAAGACACATAGATCAATAGAACAAAACAGAAATCCCAGAAATGAATCCACAACTATATGGTCAATTAATCTTTGACAAAGCAGGAGAAAATATCCAATGGAAAAAAGCAGGCTCTTCAACAAATGGTGTTGAGAAAACTAGACAGCAACATGCAAAAGAATGAAACTAGACCACTTTTTGACACCATACACAAAAATAAATTCAAAATGGATTCAAAAGACCTAAATGTGAGACAGGAAACCATGGAAATGCTAGAGGAGAACACAGGCAGCAACCTCCATGATATTGGCTGAAGCAACTTCTTTCTAGGTATGTATCTGAGGCAAGGGAAACAAAAGCAAAAATAAGCTAGTGGGATTTCATCAAAATAGAAAACTTTTTTTTTTAAGATTTTATTTATTTATTTGACAGAGAGAAGGACAGAGAGGGAGAGGGAGAAGCAGACTCCCCACTGAGCAGGGAGCCCGATGTGATGCGGGGCTCAATCCCAGGACGCTGGAATCATGACCTGTGCAGAAGGCAGAAGCTTTCTGTACCTAACTTGTAATTGTCACATGCTTTTGCAGATTTTTTTTTATAACCTAGTGCCTAGAAAACTTAAACCACAAGTAAACAAGTGGTTAAAGTAAGAAATAAAGGCAGTCTGGTTAAAGATTTCATAGGAACTAATAGGATTAGTACAATGATATATGGTCCTCCAATTACTAGGCAGATACAATGTGCATGGCCACTTGATATAAAACATATTATTAGCAATTACTTAGGGCTTCTTCTTTTTTTTTAAGATTTATTTATTTGACAGAGAGACACAGCAAGAGAGGGAACACAAGCAGGGGGGTGGGAGAGGGAGAAGCAGGCTTGCTGCGGAGCAGGGAGCCCAATGAGGGGGCTCGATCCCAGAACCCTGGGACCACGACCTGAGCCGAAGGCAGACGCTTAACAACTGAGCCACCCAGGTGCCCCAGCAATTACTTAGGGCTTCTAAGAATAGTTGTCAATGTATTTGTATTTTAGAGTTTATCTGATTCCTCTGGATGGATGTTATCTCATCTAATTAGGGAGAGAAAGTTCTAGAGGTTTTTTGTTTTTTGTTTTTTTTTTTTTTTGGAACACATAGTCCCCAGGTAAAAGGTGAAATTATACTTAGGGTCATCTGGGTATATTAGAAAATATAAAAATGCAAGGAATATGGACTTTTGCCCCCAATAATAAGAGTGTATCTCTATTGCATTTGTAAGTATTTGTATTGGCAAAGTAGTATATTTGAAAATGCCTGTCTCTCTGAAAGGACTCTTGGTTATATTACAGTGGAAGTATACACTGCTCTTTCTAAAAAGTATTGAGGTTTATGGAGGTTCCCTTCAAAGTCTAGAGAGAAAATACGAAGCCCCCTTCAAGTGTCAACACAATAGATGCCTTTAAATCTGAGATGGGTGTAGGAGACTGGGGGGAAATGGAGGTTCCTGAAACAAAGTACATAACAGGAATCAGAAGTAGGACTGTGAGATTTTGCATTCCATAGATTTGGGCATCTTTGGAGGGACAGAGGAATTATTTAGGGGAAAGCAGCTATTGTGAGCAAGAAGAGCCAGAGATAGTACAATGTAAGTGTCATTATGGAAAGCTACATTTGCAGTGGGAAAAATTACATGAATAGCAAAGGTGATGCTAGAATGAATAGACATGAAAGAACAGCAAATAAAGATAAAATGTGAGTACTGGAGGATAAGAGGCTCCTGTGGTGTATGGGTTTGTTCTGGTACCTTGGGTAGAAATTGAGCCCTTCTTGATGTCATCTGCTCATTTCCAACTTCTTGGGAAAGCTGTTTATTTCATGGTGTTGTGTGTCCTGGGCACTCAGTTTAAGGTTTCCAGCTGGAGTGGACTTCCACTCAGAGTAATTTTATACCTTTTCAGTTAAGAACCATGAATCCAAAGTTGGGTCCTGAAACTTTGGCAGCACTGTTAGGAGGATGAAGACTAAAAGGCCGTCAGCATTTTGTTCTAACACAAAACAGCAGAAAACTGCAAAAACAAACAAACAAACAAACAAAAAACAAATTGGGATTTATGTAAGTAAAGACTTCATTTTAAGAAAGCACAAAACTGCCTAATATAATAATGCTCCAATGTTAGAATCCACAGTATCTCAAAATGAAGTAGAAAAAGTCTTTTCTTAAGAGGTAGGGATAAGGATGAAGGGGCGGAAATCGGAGGGGGAGATGAACCATGAGAGACGATGGACTCTGAGAAACAAACTGAGGGTTCTAGAGGGGAGGGGGGTGGGAGGATGGGTTAGCCTGGTGATGGGTATTAAAGAGGGCACGTTCTGCATGGAGCACTGGGTGTTATACCCAAGCAGTGAATCATGGAACACTAACTACATCAAAAACTAATGATGTAATGTATGGTGATTAACATAACATAATAATAAAAAAATAAATTAAAAAAAAAGAGGTAGGGATAAACAGAGCTCATAGGAACTTCCTGGGGGATAAGCAGATTGATGAGCAGGAAGCAAAATAGGGGTGTTTTAATAGGAAACGTTTCTGAGCTGATACTCAGAATGGGCTGTTAGGAAATATGTCCTGACGTTGATATGTTAGTGCTTGACCAAAACGGGCAAGCTAAAGTTTAGGGGACTCTGAGCAGGAGAAAAGCTTGATTATATATAGTTCACCAAGCCAAGTACATAGGTAAGTAATGGGAAACTGTAGGCATTTGGTTATCACATAACCAGAAGAAGACCTAAAAACATATGAACTATAATCTCTAAAATATCATTAAATATAATGTGTACTCAAATGATTTTTTTTCTTATAAATGGCAAACATTTTAATGGTTTCTTTGAAATAGAATCCAGTAAGAATTAAACATTGTTATTGGCTTGTATACCTTGAAGAGTCTTTTAAGGGGCACTTGGGTGGCTCAGTCAGTTGTGTGTCTGCCTTTGGCTCAGGTCAGGATCTCAGGGTCCTGGGATCAAGTCCCACATCGGGCTCCCTGCTCAGCGGGGAGCCTGCTTCTCCCTCTCCCCCTGCCTGCAGTTCCCCCTGCTTGTGCACTCTCTCTCTCTGTCAAATGAATAAATAAAATCTTTAAAAAAAATAAAAAAACAAACAACTGACAGAACTAGATAGAAAATCAGCAAAATATTGAACTCAACAGAAAACCTCAAAGAAGAGTATTTAATTGACAATTATAGAACCACTCTACCTATTTGTATCAGAATACACCTTTTCAAAATAACCACAAAATAACATATACACAATGGACTACTATTCAGCCATAAAAAAGAGTGAAATTGTGCCATTTGTAACAACATGGATGGAGCTAGAGTACATATGCTAAGCAAAATAAGTCTTTCTCAGGTAAGTATTATATGATTTCACTCATATGTTGAGGTTAAGAAAAAAAATGAATGATCATAGGAGAAAAAAAGAGAGGCAAACCAAGAAACAGATTCTTAACTCTAGAGAACACAATGATGGTTATCAGAGGGGAGTGCGGTGACGGTGTTAAACAGGTGATGGGTATTAAGGAGGATACTTGTTATGATGAGCACCAGGTATTATATGGAAGTGTTGAATCACCATATTATACAATGGAAACTAATAGTAACACCATATGTAAACTATATTGTAATTAAAATAAAAACTTAATAAAAGATATATATACAACAGGAGAGCCCATTTTCTGGCCCATAAAACATCAACAAATCTGTTGGTGGAAATCAGACTAAGTATGTTTCTAGCCACAATAGAATCAAACCTAACTATAACTCAGTAACAAAAAGATGACAGAAAAATTTCCTATTACTTGGAAACTAAACAACATACTTTTATGTTGTTCAAAAGATATTTAAAAGATTAAAAAGATACTCAACTAAATGTAAGTAAAATCACGTAATCTGAAGTTTACATAAAATATATTCAATAATGAATGCATTGGTAAGAGGGAAATATATAGCACTAAATGCACAGATCAAAAAACAGGGAAAGCTTAAATGAGTAAATCAAACTATTTTAAGAACCTAGAAAAAGAGCAAAGAAAGAGTGAGGCAAAAAATAGGAAGGAAATACAAACAACAGCAAACAATAAAACCTATTAATAGAATTGAAAACAGAAACACAATAGAAAAAATTAATCAAAGAACTGGTCCTTTTGAAAGATCACTAACCCAGCAAATTTCTAGCACAGTACACAAGGGAAAAACCAGAATTCACAAATTACCAACATTAAAAATAAAACAGAGATCTCACTATAGACATTATAAAGGATAATGGAGAATACCAAAAACAACTTTACATACATAACTGAAAAATTGTATGAAATGATTACATCACTAAAAAACACAAATTACTACAATTCAGCCAACATATACAATCTGAATAGAATATAATGACTAGGAAGTTAAATTCATGATTTAAAAAGTCCCAAAACAATAATCACCAGACCCAGATGGTTTCACTAAAAAATTATACCTAACACTTAAAGAAGTAAGAATTAATTTCTTCCAGAAAACTGAGAAAAACACACAAAATTTATTTTAGGAAACAAAATATACCCTGATAAATACAAAAGAAAGAAAACTATAAACCATATATCCATCATGAATACAATGTAAAATTCTTGAACATAGTATTAGTAAATGAAATTCAGCAACATAAAAAAATACATGATCAAGTGCAGTTTATCCGAGGATGCAACAGTTGAAAATAACTAATGTAACCTATCACCATTAACAGGTAAAGAATAAAAATGGTATACTCACATCAGTGTCAAATAAAACATCTCACAAAATTCAACTCCATTCATTTAAAAAAAAATCAGAAAATAGGAATGGAGGGGAACTTTCATAACCTGATAAAAGGAAATTATAAAAAATCACTATTAATACTTAATAGTGAAACCCTAACACAATGATGTCTGCTGTAGCTTTTTTTTTTTTTTAAGATTTTATTTATTTGACAGAGAGAGACACAGTGAGAGAGGGAACACAAGCAGGGGGAGTGGGGGAGGGAGAAGCAGGCTTCCCGTGGAGCAGGGAGCCCAATGCGGGGCTCGATCCCAGGACCCTGAGATCATGACCTGAGGTGAAGGCAGACGCTTAATGACTGAGCCACCCAGGCGCCCCTGCTCTAACTACTGCTATTCAATACTGTGTAGAACTGTGTGATATTGGTCAAGTGACGGACAAACGGAATTTGTCATATAAATATGTCTAACTGGGGTGCCTGACTGGCTCAGTTAGTAGAACATGTGAGACTCTTGATCTCAAGGCATGAGTTCAAGTCCCATGTTGGGTGCAATTAAAAAAATAAGGATGTTTGATATTTGACAAAGACGGAAAAGTGAACTAACGTAAGCAATATAGAAGACCACCTTTCACTAAATGGTACTAGAACACTGGACATACACAGCAACAAAAACAAAAACTAAGAACGTACTCTGCAATCTAAGTCCTACATCTAAACAAAGGAAGCTTGGGGCGCCTGGGTGGCTCAATCAGTTGAGTGTCTGCCTTTGGCTCGGGTCATGATCGGGCCCAGTGTCGGGCTCCCTGCTCAGTGGAGAGCCTGCTTCTCTCTTTCCCTCTGCTGCTCCCACTGCTTGTGTGCTTGCTGTCAAAAAAAAAAAAAAAAAAAATCTTTAAACAAAGGAAGCTTGATATGGATTACACGTAACAGCAAAACTGTAAAACTTTCTCAAAAAAAGAACACAGAAGAAATTCTTTGGGATTTACAGGTAGACAAGTTCTCAGTCTTGACACCAGAAGCGTGACACATATAGGAAATAAACTGGACTTCATTAAAATGAAGAACTTTGCTGGTCAAAAATCCTATTAATAGGATGAAAAGACAATCTAAAAACTCGGAGAAAACATATGCATACCACATATCTAACAAACAATTAGCATGTGGAATACATAAAGAACTCTGTAGGGACGCCTGGGTGGCTCAGAAGCCTGCTTATCCCTCTATCTTTCCTCTGCTTGTGCTCTCTCTCTTTCTGACAAATTAAAAAAAAAGAAAGAACTCTGTAAATTCAATAATTAAAAAACAAACAACCCACTTAGAAAATAAGCAAAAGGCATGAACAGGTATTTCACCATTTCAGGGAAAATGAGCACACAAAAGATGTTCAACATAATCGCCATTAACCAAATAAATATAAACTGAAACCATAAAGAAATAACGTACACCTATCAGAATAAAAAAATAATAAATACAGTAAACTCTGAGAAGGATGTCAAAAAAATGGATTACTTATAACTGTGGATGGGAATATAAAATATTATAGTCACTCTGTAAAACAGTTTGGCAGCTTCTTAAAAGCCTAAAAATATCCTCAACAAAATACAAAGAAATCCAGCAACATATAAAGGATTTATACCAATTAAAGAATTATATATAAAAGAATTATACATCACAATAAGTTGGATTTATTACAGAAGTGGAAGACTATTATAATATCAGTCAGTGTAACATAGGACAAAAAACCCATAATCTCACTAGATGTAAAGAAGGCAAATGACAAAATTCAACAGCCTTTCATAACTAAAATACTCAAAAAACGAGGAACAGAAGGAATTTCTTAAATCCAATAAAGTGCAATAACAAAACCTAACAACTTACATCATATTTAATGATGGAACACTTTAAGTTTTCCACTCAACATCGAGAACACCCACTTTCACCATATCCTTCAACATTATGCTATATGTTTTAGTTAGGGCTATTAATAAACAAGGGTGTCAAAAATAAAAAAGGGACAACGAGATTGGGAAGAAGTAAAACTATCTCTAGTTGCAAATCATATGATCTCGTACGTAGAAAATCTAGGAATTCCTTTAAAAAATATATATATATATACACACACACAACAAATAACAGGTACTATAGGTTTTCAGGACACAAAATAAATTTTTAAAGCTTAACCGTATTTCTATTTATTAGGTATGTTTTTCTATATATTAGATAAGAAAAATCCCCAAACAAAGCAAACACTTCCAGTCACAGTAACACCAAAACAGCATACTGCTTTAGTATAAATTTAGCAAAAATGCAATGAATATGGGGGGGAGGTAATACTGCTGAAATTAAAGGGGATCTAAATAAATGGAAAGACAGCTCCAAAAAAACTGAAAAATATTCCAGATTCATGGACTGGAAGACTAATATTGATAGGACAGCAATACTATACAAATTAACCTACAAATGCCCTACAATGTCTATCAAAATTTCACCTAACTTCTTTGCAGATATTGACATTGGTACTCTAAAATTCATAAGGGAAGTCAAATGACTTCCAACAGCCAAAGCACTTTTCTTAAAAAGGCAAAAGGGAAGGACTCACACTTCTTAACTAGAAAAACTTATGCAAACTTACAGTAATCAATGTTAATACTGGCATAATGACATATAGATTAACAGAACAGAACACAGTGCACAGAAATAAAACCCTTATGTGATTCTGACAATTATAAAAGAACTGATTTTAGACAACAAAATGTCAGGACAGCTGAATAAAAAGAAAGAATAGTCTTTTAAACAAATGTTGCTGGGGTAAGTGAATATAGTACCATGCAAAGAATGAACTAGAACTTTACCTCACACCACTGCAAAAAATTAATTGAAAAGGGAATGCAGATCTAAATATGAGCGTATATACTTACACCTAAACTGTACTTTAGGTACACCCTATACTTGGAAGAAAACATTTTTAAAAAATCTTTTGAGACTGTACACTAGGCAGTAATTTCTAAAATATGAAACCAAAGCCCAAGTTATCAATAAAATGAATACATAATTGGACTTCACAAAATTAAAAACTTTTACCCAGAACAGGTAAATCTTTACAGACAGAAAGACCAATTTCTGGTTTCCAGGATGCAGGAAGGAAGGGTAGAAAGAGAAATGACTGGAATGACGAAGATGTTTTGCAATGTGGTAAAAGCAGCAGCTGTATAACACTGGATGTACTGAATTCCACTCCACTATATATTTTTAAATGGTTAATTTTATGTGATGTCAAATTCACCTAACAAAAAAACTTTTTAAACTGTTACAGAAAGAACACCATCAAGAAAGAGAAAACACAATCTATCAAGGAGAAAATATTTGCAAAACATAATTTGATAAGGGACTTATACATAGAATGTATAATTTCTATAAATAAAAAATTAAGACATATAAAGAATCTGAACAGGAATTTCTTCAAAGATGATATATAAATGGTCATTAAACACAAATATGTTCATCATCATTAGCTATTAAGAAAATGCCAATCAAAACCACAACAAAATATTACTTCAACTCCACTAAGATGGCTAAAATCAGAAAGAAAGACAACAGTTGACAAGGATGAGAAGAAACTGCAACTCTCATACATTGATGGAAATATAAAAAGGTACAGGTACTTTGGAAAACAGCTTGGCAGTTCCTCAAAATGTTATACTTTAAATTACCATGTGACCTAGCAATTCCACTCCATAGTCCATGAGTACACACCCAAGAGAATTGACGATATATGTCCAAACAAGAATCTGTACACTAGTGTTCTCAGCGGTATTATTCGTAATAGCCAGAAGTGGGAAATACGCAAATGCTCATCAATTGATGAATAAATATGTTGTATCTATACAACAAAACATCATTTGGTAATATAAATGAATACATGTCCAAACAAACTTACACATGAACTTTCAGAACAGCAGTATTCATACTAAACCAAAAGTGGAAACAACCCAAAATTCATTAACTGATTGATAAATGAACAAAACTGGTATATCTACACTACTGAATGTAACTTGTCAACAAAAAATCTAATACATGATAGAGCATAAATGAACCTTGATACCATTATGCTTAGTAAAAGAAGGAAGTCAAAACAGGCCACGTATATAGGTAAATGTCCTGAGCAGAAAATCCAGAAAACAGAGCAGTAGGGGCAGAAGCTGGACGGAAGACAGAATAACAACTGATGTTTAAATTCAGGGTAATGACAACATCCTCAAATTAGGCAGTGGTGGTGATAGTGTAATTTTATAAATATGCTGAAACACACTGCCTCATACTCTTTAGTGTGTACCTCTCAGTTTGTGACTATCTTTATAAAATGGCTTTGTAAAGAAGTAAACTAAAACAGACTAAACTAAATATGCACCTACTATGCAACACAGCAACTGCAATCTCAGATACAGACTATGTTCACACACACAAAAATGTCTGCACACCAATGTTCATAGCAGCTTTATTTGTAAAAGCTCTAAATGAGAAAATCTTCATACGTCCATTTATGGGTGAGTAGTGAAATAAGCCATAAAAAATTGTATCATGGGTACTACTTAGGAATAAAAGAAACAATCTACAGATATAGAAACTGTTTGAGCCTGCAAGAGAATTATGCTGATTGAAAAAATCCCCAATGGCTATATATTATATGATTCCATTTATTTAACAATCTCAAAATGACAAATGGTAAAAAAAGACACCAGGCTTGCAGTTGCCAAGGGTTACGAGGAGGGGCAAGACAGAACTGGTGTGGCCATAAAAGGACTAATGAAGAGTCCATGTCATGATGGAAACAGAACTTAAAGTATGAATGTCAATATCTTAATTAATACTGTACTTCTTTCTGCAAGATGTTTTCACAGAAGAAAACTCTAAAGAACGTATGAAATTCTCTGTATTATTTATTAAAGTTCATGTGAACCTTCAGTTTCTCAAAATAAAAAATTTATAACATAAAAATAAATAGTGTTCTTTAAGGCCAGTTAATACAACATAGGGGAAGTTTTATGTATTCTTTCCCCTTGCATTCAGTGGTTACCAGAACATAAGGAATTGCTGGTTGCCTAAATATCCAAAAATTGGAGAAAAGAATAAATAGCTCTTAATGGAGATATTATACAATTTAAAATGATAAATATGGAAAAATGAAATGATAAAAATGGGACTTCTAGGAAGACAACTTGAGTGCTTGCTTCTAAAATGTTTTAGCTCCTACAAAATTCCTTCTGAAATGATGAAAGGAACACAAAAACTACCTGTGATTATAATCATGTATATTACAAGAACAAAATAAAGGCAACAACCACAGAATCAAAAAGGATTAAAACCCAGCAACCAGTCATACAGTTAGGATCATATTTCATTCCTCATTCAAAGTCCTAATAAAACCATGAGAAATTATTTTTTAGCCAAATGGGCAAGGACTGAGCAATCAGATGTACAAAATACTTAGGAATGAATAAAAAAAGGAACAGAGGGCACCTGGGTGGCTCAGCTGGTTAAGCATCTGACTCTTCATATCACCTTATGTCATGATCCAGGGTTGTGGGACTGAATCCCACGCTGAGTGTGGAACTTGCTTAAGATTCCCTCTCCTTCCTTCTATATCCCTCCCCCTCACATTCTCTCTCAAAAAATAAAGAAAAAAAAAAAAAGAGGAACAACAATCAAATAGGAAAAATAAACAGGTAAAAGATATGAATAACCTCTCACTGGAAATGACACAAATAGTTCAAAAACAGGTAAAAAAAGTTTCAATTTCATTAATCACTATGAATATGAAAAACAACACAGTAAAAAGAATTTCAAACCATGAGGACAGTGATATTAACAATTCTGACAAAAAATGTTGTCAAGGACTGGAAATTAGTAGTCTGGTAGACAAAGACTTACAAAGGACTAAATATTTATAGACCACCATTTGAGCAATAACATAAGCAAACATAATAAGGACGAATATTTAGAGAAAGTCAGGATCACTTAGTTACAACCTACAAAGAACTGTTAAGTGACCTACACTTTATGCTTTAAAATGCTTTTAGTGAGACTTTTTGATAAGACATTTCTTTTTTTTTTTTTTTAAAGATTTTATTTATTTATTTGACAGAGAGAGACAGCGAGAGACGGACGGAACACAGCGGGGGAGTGGGAGAGAGAGAAGCAGGCTTCCCGCTGAGCAGAGAGCCCGATGCAGGGCCGGATCCCAGGACCCTGGGATCAGGACCTGAGCCGAAGGCAGACACCTAACTACTGAGCCACCCAGGCGCCCTGGTAAGACCTTTCAAATCAAAATAAATTATACCATACAACATCTCAAAATATGCTTCTAACTAGACATAATAATAATAGACATTCAGTAAACACTTGATAACTCAAAAGGGCTATGCATCGATGATGGGATTTTTACTATGATTATAGTTAAAGAATCTTGCCAATATTAGAAATAAAAAGAGGAAAAATTGATACCACTCCATCTTTCTGTCACTATGGCTATTATAGATACATCACCATTTCAGAAGTTACCTCTTAAACTTTTACAGTATCCAAGTATCTTCCCAATATTGATTTCCTTCCCTGCTTTGATATATTCAATGGATTAAAAACAACATACAAAAAATTTCATCACATTCCTAAGATTCACCCATTTGTTAAATTCCTCTAATATATTAATTTTCAACTGTTGTATGTATTTATCCTGTTACTACTTATAGACACTTGGTTCTTTCCAGTTCGAATTTAATACAAATAAATTGCTGTATTTTTTTTCTTGATAAAGATATTTTTAAATAATCTCTATATCCAACATGGGGCTCGAATTTACTGAGATCAACAGTTGCCTGCTCTTTCCAACTGATCTAGCTAGGCACCCTGCTACAGATTTTTTGAACACGTATCCTAATACACAGTGATGAATTGTTTTAGGGTACACATTCAGAAATACAACAGGTGTTATCACAGAACACAAAATATGTATTTTGACAGATGTCAAACATTTTTCTCATTTATTGTACCAACTAAAGTTACCAAGAGCAATGCAAATTACTTTCAAGAAGAAATTGTCGTGATTGTAATGCCTATGGTTACCAGAATAATCATTTATGAACAATGGCATATGATTTTATCTTCCTAATCTATAAATTCTCCAGCCAACTTTGCCAACTACAGAGACTGAACATAAAAAAGTCCCCAATTAGATTAATGCAGATAGGTTGTCAGAGACTCTTAAAAGAGTTCTTTCTGAATCTTAGTTCTATGTTTTATATAGTTTATCCCAGGGAACCACTGCAGTTTAGTGTATTCTTTTATCTCTATAATTATAAATGTCTATTTATTATAGCAAATAACATTCTCCTGCAATTCCAAATGCAAAAGTATGCAAAAATAAAAGTCGCCAGAGGAAGTTAAACAAACTGAAATAAACTGAGTGAAAAATATGATTATTCTGTGATGGAAATTATAACTATAATAAAAACTAATGTTAAATTCTGACTAGAATAAAAAAGCAACAACCAATTCTTCATGAAAGATTCTTTGTGAAATTTGTCAGTAAGTATATATTGACAAAACACAAATATATCTAGTTAATTCTACTTAAGATGAGATGGTACTGCTTTACTATTTGAATTACTACCTTAAAGCAATCAAAAAGATGATCAAGTTGTTCAGGAGAAAAATCCCAAGCCAACTTTGCCAGCAGATCATGTACATTCTTCACAATGGCTTCATGTTTCCCTGCCTGTTGAAAAACAATATGAAATCTATCAAAATAGACAAAAGAATCACAGTGTACTTAAGTTTAAATAAAGAAATAAACTAAGTAAGTAGAACTACTGTGTCCACTTCTTAATAAAATATTTCCACCTGCTTCATCTGAGGTTATAGCAGAATTGTTAATGTTTTAAATGCTTTAGAGGTCCCACATATACCACTTTATACTCAATTTCTTGGTATAAATGGTAATGTACTTTCAGAATTCAAATGAAAATTTATTAGATATTTCTAAATAAAATGAAGAGAAAAGGCAAAATAGTGGATCATCTCAAAACTGAATACTTAAGTACTCAATGATGGGAAGACTGAATATTTTGTTAGTTTTTCTTTAAAAAGGGTGGGTTGGGCAGGACTCTGCAATCCTTCCAACTTATTAATGAAAAAAAAATAGTATTATTCTTCTAACATTTGTTCCTTCATACAGCTTGCAAGAAAAAAACTCAAATTTATTATTCTTGTAAGTCTGTATGTAATACATATAACTGTTGTGTAAATTATGATTTACACCTGCAAGGATGTCAAGATCAGGGTAACTTGTTTTTTCGTTTAAAAATATTCTTTTTTTTTTTTAAGATTTTATTTATTTGACAGAGAGAGACTAGGCAAGAGAGAGAAACAAGCAGGGATGAATGGGAGAGGGAGAAGCAGGCTTCTCGCCAAGCAGGGAGCCCGATGCGGGGCTCGATCCCAGGACCCTGGGATCATGACCTGAGCCGAAGACAGATGCTTAACAACTAAGCCACCCAGGCGCCCCTCATTTAAAAATATTCTTAACGGAACTCTGTGTATATCAAAGAGTTAAACTTAAAGTCAAGTAATACAAATTCATATGCCAACACCTAATAACTACTGCAAAATACTAATTTTTAGTATTTTTCTTATAAAGTAGCTATCATCTTAAATTCCTTACCTGTGCTGCCCAGATGTTATCAAGATCCTGTAATGTAAGAGCTTTTTCTTTAATCACAAAATGAAGAATCTTCTCTAGCTTTTCCATATACTGAGGTTGATGAAGACTATCTTGCAAGACTATGGATAGAAAATTGTTCTGTTGTATCCATTCCTAAATGTAATACAAAGATTTCTTTCAAGCAGAAGCTAAGATCAGGGTGGGAAAAATTGCAATTACAAGATAATTAAGTACTGGGAATGTAAATGCACAACATAGTAGCAATATTCAACACTGCTGTATGATAGAGAGCATATATTTTTTTAAGATTTTATTTATTTATTTGATAAAAATAGAGAGCACAAGTAGGCAGAGCACCAGGCAGAGGGAGAGGAGAGGCAGGCTCCCTGCTGAGCAGGGAGCCTGATGCATGGCTCGATTCCAGGACCCTGGGATCATGACCTGAGCCAAAGGCAAATGCTTAACCTACTGAGCCACCCAGGCATCCCTCTTTTTTTTTTTTTTTTTAAGATTTTATTTATTGAGAGAGAGAGAGGAGAGAGCATGAGTGGTGGGGAGGGGCAGAGGTAGAGGAAGAAGCAGACTCCTTGCCCAGCAGAGAGCCCGATCCCAATCCTAGGAATCTGGGATCAGAACCTGAGCTGAAGGCAGATGCTTAATTGAATGAGCCACCCAGGTGCCCCCAGACAGTATATTCTAAGAGTTCTCAAAAAAAGGATAAAAATATTTTTTCTTTTTAAAAAAATCTATACAAGCTGATAGATGCTAACTAAATTTACTGTGGTAATTATTTGACAACACAGGTTCAAACTGTGTTGAATCCATGTATGCACAGTTATTTCCCCTTCCTTATGATTTATTTAATAGCATTTTCTTTTTCTTGGTTACTTTATTGTAAGAATATATATCATTTAATACACATATAAAATATGTGCTAATTGACTTTGGTCATAAATAAGGCTTTTAGTAGTTAAATTTTGGTATGTCAAGTTGTAAGAGGATTTTCAATTATGCAGGGTGTCAATGCCCATAATCCTGCACTGTTTAAAGACCAACTGTAGGGGTGCTCGGGGTGGCTCAGTAAGTTAAGTGTCTGCCTTCAGCTCAGGTCATGGTCTCCAGGTCCTGGGATGGAGCTCGCCTCACACTCCCGGCTCAGCAGGGACTCTGCTTCTCCCTCTCCCTCTGCCTTTGCCTCTACGCCCCTGCTCATACTGTCTCTCTGTCTCAAATGAATAAATGTAAAAAAAAAAAAAAGGTCAACTGTATATGTTAATTAAGTCATTATACTGTACGTTTAAATTTATATAGTTACATATATCAATTACATCTCAAAAACTGAAAAAAATAAAAGTAAATTAAAATACAGTTCAGATTTCTGAATAACATTGGATTAAATCATGTTTACATTTACTAATTATAACACATTAATGTAATATGTTTATGTATTGTTTTAGTGCAAAATATTCAATATTACACAAAATCTAACTTTGCACACAAAATGCTCCTAGATGTACTAAGCTTAAAAATTATATCCCATGTAATTTGCTTATTATGGTTTTAATGAAAAAGTATTACAATAAACAGTGTACAGAATTTAATTTTTCACATACAGAAATGGTCCCATAAAAATGTACCTCAGCACATTCCTCATACTATCTGTGAGAATAATCAGTGTTATATTTCCCCATCTGTCTTACACATTCTTTGTGGGGGAAAAAAAATCAAGAGAAATGCCACAGCAATGACATTGCTTCAGAAGTTTCTCAACACTCTCATTTTCTGTACCTTTCAAGGACTGGTAATAATTCACAGACAAGTGGACATTTTAAGTAGTTAAATGCTTGATGTTTCACAAAGCAGGTAAACTGCATACTTGAAACCTGACACCTAACACGGAGTCAGAACCTAAGGTCTAGGTGTACCATTTCTCAATAACCAAGAGTCCTCAAATACCTTTTACATTTTGATCATTTTCACTATTTTTTTTTAAAGATTTTATTTATTTATCTGAGAGAGAGAATGGGAGACAGAGAGCATGAGAGGAGAAGGGTCAGAGGGAGAAGCAGACCCCCGCCGAGCAGGGAGCCCGATGCGGGACTCGATCCCGGACTCCAGGATCATGACCTGAGCCGAAGGCAGTTGCTTAACCAACTGAGCCACCCAGGCACCCCTCATTTTCACTATTTAAAAAAAATATATTTTTTTAAACCAGGCTCCATGCCCATTGTGAGGCTTGAACTCACAACCCTGAGACTGAGAGTCACAAAATCTACTGACTGAGCCAGCTAGGTGCCCCAATCATTTTCACTAGTAAACTAAGGACTCATTTAAGGTAGAGATCATTCTTCACACACATATACCCAGTACTAGCATACGATATAACTCAAAATATATTACCAAGCAAATACCTTACAAGGCTACTGGCTACTGGACAGTATTCATTTCAATACTTAAACATATAAATATCTATTTAAACTGTTCCCTTTCAATGCCAAAATGATAGATGTTAATGATTTAAAAATTAAGTTTCGGGGATGCCTGGGTGGCTCAGTGAGTTAAGCATCTGCCTTCAGCTCAGCTCATGATCCCATAGTCCTGGGATCAAGTCCTCCATCAGGTTCCTTGCTCAGTAGGGAACCTGCTTCTCCCTCTGCCTGGCACTCCCCCTGCTTGTGCTCTTCCTCTCTCTCTCTGGCAAATAAATAAAATTTTAAAAAATTAAGTTTTAAAAATCATTATAGAACATTAAATCAGAGATCTTATTCCTTTAATTATAAGCCTCACTTTAGAACTCAAAACCGAACTGAGTTTGCATAATGCCAATTTCAGATCTACCCATTTACCTACTGCATTTCAGCCAACCCACCAAACTATAATTGCATCATTAATACCTGTATTCAACGACGGTAAGCTTACCAAAGACACAATAGGTTTAAGGTTAATAGGAAGCGACAGGTTAACTTATTAACAAATCATTTCTTATTACCCGTTATAAAAAGTTTTAGGATTTAAGCATCATGAATCGATGTCTCAATTTCAGAGTTACTTTCCATCACTGTTGTTTCTAACACTAATTGGTGCTAATCTTATTCGTAACTGGTGCAGATTCTTATTTATAAAAGAAAAATCAAAGGGACTTACTGCCATTCGATCAGCCGTCAGCCACTCTTCCTCCTCAGGATTACCATGCCAATGAGTATAATATGATACACTAGATATCACTTTGTTAATTTCATTCAGTGCATTCATCTTTCCATTAAAAGAAGAAATCTGCAACAATCTGCAAGAGAAATTTTGATTAAGTATCATTTTAAACAGTCAAGCAAATAATTATTTAAAGGGGAAAGTATCTTACCTGAGTATCATTTTCAACCTAAAAATTTCTAAATTTTTTATAGTTTCTTCTTGTCCTGGAATCCTGGAAGCCAGATTCTTCAGAGATTTAATAATCATTGAAAGGGCATCATTTTTTTTCATTCTTTGCTTCTTTTTTTAGCTCTTCATCAGTTAAATTTTCTAAAAACTGTGGAACTATTTCTATAACTGGAAGAAAGTATTTTTTCACTGTATGTTGACTGAGAAAGTCAGAGCATTGTCCAAATGGTCTGAAATAAGGAAAACACAGAATTTCTGCTAATATCTGTATTCTCCTAACACGTACTTTTAGTTTTAATACTTAGAAAAATGTCATATTACCAATTTAAAATAAGAAAGTAGACTAGAAAATTAACTTTTAATGATTTTCAAGGCAATACAATAAGGACAATAAATATTAAACTTTAAAAATATAACTTACTTAATAAGGGCTGCAATTACCTGAATACTCAATGCTGATCCACTAATAAAATGATCATGCAAAATCTGGAACCCATTCAATGTGCCAAATTTATTGATGAGATCCACTAGCCAACCCTGCAACATAGTCAATGCCAAGAGTTAGTTCTTTCCTATAATAATTTTTAAGTTATATCTGGAATATATGTTTGAATGAGTCAGAAATAGGAGGTTCAATAAAATAATTACATTATCTTTAAAAAGAATAAATAATATTTGTATTATTTAGTCATTCATGTATTTATGGAGACTTAAAATTTTTCCTATTATATTTTGTTCTCTGTATCCCTTCAGTCAGAAGCAGCACAGGCTGCAATTACAGAGTAGTTCTTAGGGGCACAGCTGTTATTTATTCATGTCCTATATATCTGAACAGGAATTAAGCAGAGGTTGTATAGCCAGCTAAAAACATTTTTATATGTAAGAAGGTAAAACAAACATAAAAGTTATGTACATATAAAAATCAATTGTAATAATACAAATGCACAAGAAAGATCATAAAGGGATGCCTGGGTGGCTCAGTTGGTTAAGCAGCTGCCTTCAGATCAGGTCATGATCCCAGGGTCCTTGGATGGAGTCCCATACCAGTCTACCTGCTCAGCGGGGAGTCTGCTTCTCCCTCTACCCACCCCTCCTCCCTCCTGCTCATGCTCTCTCAAAGATATAAAATCTTAAAAAAAAAAAAAAATAAGCTCATTAAATCTTCCAAAAAGCCGAGTTTTAGCAGAAAACAAACAAAACCCAAAACAGGAAAGAAGCATTTCTACTCCCAATCAGAGGTAGAGTTCTACATTTAAAAATAGACAAAAAAAAAATTATTCAGGGTAGTTCAGTGTCTGACTCTTGATCTCAGCTCAGGTCTTGATCTTGGGGTTGTGATTTCAAGTCCCGTGTTGAGCTCCATGCTGGGAGTAGAGCCCTTAAAACAGAACAAGAAAACAAACAAAAAAATTCAAGACACGTGGGAGATGCTGAATAATAGAAAACTGTTACAATAATACATCTTTGTATGCTAATGCTAAATTTGATATGGGAACCTAAAATAAATTTTAAAACCTCCAGTGAATCAATTATTTAATTTCTGAATAAATTCAGCATAATAGGGTGCCTGGCTGGCTCAGTCAGTTAAGCAGCTGCCTTCGGCTCAGGTCATGATCCCAGGGTCCTGGGACTGAGTCCCCCATTGGGCTCCTGGGATAGAGTCCTGCATCGGACTCCCTGCTTGGTGGGGAATCTGCTTCTCCCTCTCCATCTGCCACTTCCCCTGCTTGTGCTCTCTCTCAAATAAATAAAATCTTTTAAAAAAATAAAAATAAATTCAGTATACTATATTCCTACCTTTACATTTGGTTTAAAAGGTTAAATTGAGGAGTTGTAAGATTAGACAGCTCCAAAGTCCTATTGTTATGAAATAACTTTATTTCCAGAATTTCTGGAAATCAGTCCACAATTTATAGCAACCAAGCAAACACTGAATCAAAAACAATCACATTCAAGAGTTAGGCAATTTCACTGTGTTCTTACTCATCCATGCCTACTCCTCCAAGAGTGGCACATTTTAGGGTCCTCAATTCATATAAGAGCAAAGAGGACTAAATCTGCAACATTATAACCTAATTGTGAGCTGCTTGACACACTGGTTTGTGTCACTATTTTGGAAGTCAGAAAAACAAACGTGGTTTGGAATTCAGACTAGGGGAATTCTATGGGAAGGAGCAGGCACAGTTCATGAAAATGGCTAAAGGGCCTACAGGTTACAACCCTCCTAAGGCAAATTACTGATTTGAGAAATACAAGAGAACTCCTAGGGGCGTGTGGGTGGCTCAGTCATTGAGCATTTACTTTTGGCTCAGGTCATGATCCCATAGTCCTGGGATCGAGTCCCGTGTTGGCCTCCCTCCTCAGTGGAGAGTCTGCTTCTCCCCCTACTTGTGCTCTAAACACCTCCTAAAACAGAGTGAACACACATACCCCAAAGGGAATGAAAACATGTCAGTACGAAAAAATCAACTGAATAAACGAAAGTCAGTAAGGAAGGAAATAACATACAAAAGAACTATAAGATATTGGAAAACAAAGAACAAAATGGTACAAAAGTACTTCCTTCCTCAGCAGTATAACAACACTGAATATAAACAGATTGAACTTTTCAATCAAAAATATATAGATCGGGGCACCTGGGTGGCTCAGTCTTAGCATCTGCCTTTGGCTCAGGTCATGATCCCAGGGTCCTGGGATTCGGCCCCATGTCTATCTCCCTGCTTAGCAGAGAGTCTGCTTGTCCCTTTCCCTTCGCCTCTCTGCCCCTCCCTTGCTCATTCGTGTGACCTCTCTCTCTCAAGTAAATAAAATTAAAAAAAAAAAGTAAAATCACAGAAAGCATCTTTTCATATTATAATGAAATGGAATTAGAAATCAGTAATAGAAGAAAATCTGGAAACTCCACAAATATGCAGAAATAAAACAACATATTCTTAACCAATTGATCAAAGAAGGAATCTGTGTCACAAGGAAAATTTAGTTTCAAATGTGTCCAAAAAACAGGTTTCAAGTCAACAATGTAACTTTTCACTTTGAAAGGAACTCGAAAAAGAGTAGCAAACTAAATCCAAAGCTAGCACAATAGAAACATTAGACCAGAGATAAACAAAATAGAGAACAGAAAATAAAGAGTAAAAAGATAAATAAATTAAAACCAAAAGTTCTTTCCTGAAAAAAATCAACAAGTTTAAGTAAGAAAAAACCCAAAATCAGAAATGAAAGAGAGGACTTTACTATAGAGTTCACAGAAATAAAAGATTAGAAAGCACTATGAAAGGACTATGAATTAGTGTAAACAAACTGGATAGCCTAGATAAAATGGACAAATTTCTAGAACACACAACTTACACCACAAATGATCAGGAAGAAAGATTCTGAACAGGCTTAAAATTAGTAAGGAGATTGAATCACCAATCAAAAACTTTCCAATAAAGAAAAATGAGGGACCAAATGACTCTGCTGGAAAATTCCAGCAAGATTAACACCAATCTCACATTTTTCCAAAAACATGAAGAGGAAGGAACATATCCAATCATTTTAAGAGACCAGGATTATTCTGATACCAAAGGCAGACAAAGACTTTATAAACTAATCCTAATAAACACTGTTATAAAACCCCTCAACAATATACTAGCAACATGAACAAATGGGATGTTTCTCCCTGGGATGCAAAGATGTCTTAATATACAAAATCAATGTAACACACACCACATTACTAGAATCAAAGAAAAAAAAAACCCCACACCATCTCAATTCATGCCGAAAAAGGGTTCGGCAAAATTCAACTACCAGAAACGATAAAAACATTGAACAAACTAAGAACAAAGGAAAATTGTCTCGGGACACCTGGGTGGCTCAGCTGTTAAGCATCTGCCTTCGGCTCAGGTCATGATCCCAGGGTCCTGGGATCAAGCCCTGCATTGGGCTCCCTGCTCCGTGGGAAGCCTGCTTCTCCCTCTCCCTCTGCCTCTCCTCCTGGCTTGTGCTCACTCACTCTCTCTTTCTCTCAAAGAAATAAAGAAAATCTTAAGAAAAAAAAATTAAAAGAAAATTGCCTCAAAATAACAAAGGCCACATATGAAAAACCTGTATCAAACTCAATGATGAAATACTGAAAGCTTTCCCTCCAAGGTTAGGAACAAAATAAGGATGCCTGACTTGACAAAACCTATTCAGCTAAAGGTACTAAAGGTATTAAAGTCCTAGCCATGGAACTTAGGCATGAAACAGAAATAAGAGGGATCCAAATTGGAAATAAAATAGTCAAATTATCTCTGTATGCACATATCTCACGTTAGTTCACAGGGATTTTGTGCTTTTGTTATTTTTTGCGTTCTATTTATGTATGTGTACACTGACACACACTAAAGCTACATTCTGCTTTCTGTTTCTACTGCTGGTAACTTTTTCAATGTGTTCAAAAATTAATCACAATGAATATAATCAACCAGTCTCTGAGACATAAAAAACTCATTAAAATGACATTAGACATTAGAATGAACATATACAAAAGAGGGAGCCTTCTTATATAGCCTGGTCAGCTAATTTGAGTGCTTTTGGCTAATTTCTTAGTTCTACTGATACAGCATTAGTTTTTTTTATTTTCTGCTGTGCTTCCTTGAAATTAGTTATAATTTGGGCAGACCATATATTCTCTGCAAAATGAATATAGACTGAAAGATTATTTACTTGACCCAAAACTCAGCTGCTAATCAACACTAAGACTTCCTCGTAAGAAATCAAAGCATTTCAGCGCGCTTGGGTGGCTCAGTCAGTTAAGCGTCTGCCTTCGGCTCAGGTCATGATCCCAGGGTCCTGGGATCAAGTCCCTCATTGGGCTCCTTGCTCAGCGGGGAGCCTGCTGCTCTCTCTACCTGTGCTCCCCCTGCTTGTGCTCACACTTGGTGCACTCTCTCTCTCTGACAAATAAATCTTTAAAAAGAAAAAAAAAAAAAAGGAAATCAAAGCATTTTAAGAAATGCCTAACTGGGGGCACCTACGTGGCTTAGTCAGTTAAGCATGTGCCTTAGGCTCAGATCATGATCTCCAGGTCCTGGGATCAAGTTCCACTGGAGCTCCCTGCTCAGCGGGGAGTCTGCTTCTCCCTTTCTCTCTCCCCCTGCTCGTGTTCTCTCTCCCAAGTAAATAAAATCTTAAAAAAAATTTGCTTACATAGCCTCTCATAAACGTATGTTTTTGTAATTAAATATACATATAAGTGCAAAGCACTGCTCATGCTCTTGACTTAAAATGGTTATATTCTCTAAAGTCACTTTGAACACTGAAGGAGCAAATATAGTATCTTGCTACTAGGGGAAATACAGCATAAAGTTCCAATATAAACATATTCATAAACTGATCAATACATAATAAGCTTTGGTCAGGCATGAGTTTTATGCTGTTGGCCCACTGTACAATGTTAATGAATCACTATATATATTAAATAATGTGTTTTTTAAACAAACCCACATAAAACAAAGTTATATACTGATTATGTTAAAGAAAGGTTCATGTCACTGAAGTTTTGTAATAACACAAAACAGTATTTAATTTTGAAAACCAACACACTTTTGGTGATCGAGGATCTGAAGAACGAGCAAATAGTTCATCTTCAGGCAACTGAGCATTTGTCGAAACTGATTCACATGGACGTGTACCATTGTAGATGTGGAATTTGCAATGTGGATTTAAGGCCATAGCAAGAAGATCTAGAAGTGGAAACCAGTCTTGGGACAACTTGGCCACACAAAGCTCCACTAGACGATGAGTATTGTTAATAATACACCTCTGTAATATGAAAGGGGACAAGAACAAGAAAAGTTCATTTAAAAAGTAACACTGTAATTTCAAGCACAGAAACACTCTAATCTTGTTAATAATGCTCCTCCATTTTTCTATACTGGTCATCTGAATTCTGCTTAACTTCACAAGTACTGTGATCAAACTGATATATCAGTAAAAATAAATTAATAATTAACTTACTTCATATTTATATTGCACCTAATTTCAAAAGCTATGTGGGAAAGGTTACAGATAAAGTAGGCACCACTGGTTGTCTTTTTCTATTTTGTGTCCACAAAGTAGACATGCAAATTACCATTTTCTTTCTTTGGAATCTGTACTCTAGAGGCAACAATTCCACAACCTAAATGTTCAAAATCCTGTCAACTATCCAAGATTAGGAGACCTGGATCTAAATATCAATTCAAAAGTCAGATAACTCCCCAAATGTCTACTTCTAACACTAAAAAGTATGTCAAATCAGAAAATGTTAGGGTTTATATGCTATATTCAATTGTGGGGAATACTCAAGTTATATTTTCTAGGTTGAAGTCCACCGAACAATACTGTTTGCTTTAGAGATCTTGATTAATTCTATGTTCATAAGAACCAGGTTTTAGAGTTCAATGATTCAAGTAAGATGTATATTTTTTCACTTTCAAAATCTCTGGTTACGAAGGTATCTAAGAATCAATGGCAGCTTGCATTATTCTGCATTTGCTTGCACTGTCCCAGACTTAAGGCATTTCCTCACAGTACATCTCCTGCAGCCATTTACTTGAAGACATTACCAATTTGAGAACACTTCAGATTTTGGCTTTTGTAATTACTAAAAAACTGTAATTTGAAGTCATACCAAAAACTTGTGGGATTACTGGTTTGTGTTTTAAATTTCTAAGCTTGTAAGATTTAAATTTTCCTTGTCATTTCCACATTATGAATTTATTTATCAGGTTCATCTATACTAAAATTATACCCTTTGGTGTCCTAATTATATTGGGAGTCTCCTATTTGCCATCTGGGTATTTTCCTTTCTTAAAGTTATGAAAAATAGTGGACTCTTACAATCAATAACAGGATACATTCGATGAAATGTGGGATGTGCATATGGTTACAGGCACTTGGGATTCCAGGACACAGAGTTTCAGGAATCAAACCTCAAGTTTGATTCCTGTTTCAGGAATCAAAATCTCAAATTCATTCTAAAAGACAAGACTGTTCTTAAAAACCTTCAATTCTGTCAAACATATCAGATTTAATATGTTATTCACAATATTTTACAAAGATAAACCCTTATGCAATCACCAAGTAAGTATGAGTCTCTCAAATAAATTAGAAGACTCACATGAATTTCAAATTTCCAGCCACTCACTGCCTCATCCATAAGAATTTTAGTGAAAGATACTGTTAACCCATCTTGAAAAAAACTCTGACATGCTTCACTTTTAACATCAAGACCTAAGAATAGATGAAAAAAAATTACAGTAAATTTAGCATAAAGAAAACATTTCCCTGGAGATACACAGTTAATGTAACCTAGCAAAAAGACTAAGTCATTTTCAACAAAAGGCTGTTATTAGACTAAGCAGAAACAAAATGGCAGTGCAATCTCCCTTCCCTCAAACAAAATTATCTTTCTCCTATATCACAGAATAATCTTTTGCTTCTGACAAAGCATTCCTTACTTATACACTATTTTTTCTCTTCTCACAGTTCCACTTCTCTGGGACTTTTTCTTTTCTTTTTTTTTTCCTGTTAACATGCTCCACTTCCAGCTGTTGATTAGTGCTGAGCAAACTTTCATCATAGGATATATCAAGTTTTAGGTTATAAACTTTACCCTGGTTTTCATTTTATCACTCACATTCATCTCTGTGCCACCAGATAAAAATTCCCTTTTTCCTAAGCATGTTAGATTACTGGCTTCTGACACCTTAAGTACTGAGAAGACTGGTCTTTGGTAAATCAAAAATGATGAACAAGAAATATGTACGGAGTAAAGTAAATTTCTAAAGTTAAACATTAACTCAGACCCAAAGAAATCACCTCCTATCTTGAAAAGGTATGAAGAATAATCACTGTTCCCATGTCTTTTTTTTTTCCCCATGTCTTTTTCATAGAAATACCACCATACCTATAAAGAAACCTCAAAGTGTCTCATTGTTACAAGACAAAGGTAATTTTCAACAAATAACTTGCTTTCTCATGCTTCAGTGTACTGTGAGGCATTTGAATATTTGATGGATATTTTGAAAACAAGGTTTTCAGATATAATCTGAAAAGACGTGAGTCAAAACCAGTAAAGCTTATCACAAACACGCTATATATCAATTCTCTAGAAATGATACTGGGAACTGTGCCTTAGACTCCATTTAATCAGAGAGGAAAGAGATGGAAATTAGTGCTTGATTTCAAGTAGGAGTCTCAGCCTTAAATAATACTGTTTTAAAATACCGTATGTCTTGGGGGGTCTGGGTGTCTCAGTCGGTTAAGTGTCTGTCTTCAGCTCAGGTCATGATCCTAGAGTCCTGGGATGGAGCCCCCCATCGGGCTCCCTGCTCGGCGGGTAGCTTCTTCCCCCCCTCCCTTTGCCTCTCCTGTTTCTCTCTCAAATGAATAAATAAAATCTTTAAAAAAAATTATATGGCTTTACCAAGGTATACTAATCAGACTGTTTTGTGGAGGGAGAAACTCTGCACTACAAATATAGTTTCTGAAAGACTTAGTAATTATTCAAATCATTTAAAAGGTAATTCAAATAATTTAAAAGGTAATTCAAAACAGCAACAGAATATTCCTTTAGATAGTAATTTTTTTCATATTCAAACTCCAGTACCTCTTAACATATTCCAGGACTGGACAAGTATCACCTTTCTCAAGATAAAAGCTAGTATGAAGAGAGTGATGTTAGCAAGATTGCAGAATAAAAAGCTCCAGGCCCTAGCTCTTCCACAGAGACACCCAGTTAACAGCAATATATGGACCAAAACACATTTATGAGAAAGTCTGAAACTGGTTAAGGACGTGGGTAAGTGAAACTGGACTCAGTACCCAGGTGAATGAATCCATAACAAAAGGGATGACTTTCACAGAAGGATAAATTTTTAAATCGTTTTACTACAATTAGCCCATCCCCCAACGCAATATAGCTCAAGGCAACCCTAAGTAGCTCAATACAAAAAGGAAAATAATACCCAATTACTAGCTCCTAATGATTCTTCCCTTCGGTTAGAAGGAATAAATAAGAACTTAAGTCCAGATTTTTAGCTTTTCTGGGGATTTCCCAGGAACCTGAAAATGGCAGTATAGTTTGGGTACCAGGCTGGAGGCCACTGTTAGTACTGAAGCATGCTATAGCACTAGACACTAGTCAAAAATAACTCAAGTTCAAAACTGCCAAAAAACAAAAGGGGAAAAAAAAAGGAAATGAAGACAGTCAAAAGCACCCATATAGGAGCGCCTGGGTGGCTCAGTCTTTAAGCGTCTGCCTTCGGCTCAGATCATGATCCAGTCGTGGGATCGAAACCCACATCTGGCTCCCTGCTCTGCAGGAAGCTTGCTTCTCCCTCTCTCCCTGCTTGTGTTCCTGCTCTCACTGTGTGTGTCCCTTTGTCAAATAAATAAATAAAATCTAAAAAAAAAAGCACCCAGGGCGCCTGGGTGGCTCAGTTGGTTAAGCGACTGCCTTCGGCTCAGGTCATGATCCTGGAGTCCCTGGATCGAGTCCCGCATCGGGCTCCCTGCTCGGCGAGGAGCCTGCTTCTCCCTCTGACCCTCCCCCCTCTCATGTACTCTCTCTCATTCTCGCTCTCTCAAATGAATAAATAAATCTTTAAAAAAAAAAAGCCTACTTAAAAAAAAAAGATTAAAAAAAAGCACCCATATATATTATAAAGAAAACACACAATGCCAAAAACATGTATTCCCAGGATGCAAGCTCCCAGAATGTTTAGCTGGGCTGAATGCTGAAGGAAGGAACAGACTGGAAGGGCTGTTAGGTAGGTAGGTACGTATTTATTATTTATTTATTTATTTATTTATTTATTTATTTATTTATTTATTTATGTTAATCACCATACATTGCATCACTAATTTCTGATGTAGTGTTCCATGATTCATTGTTTGCGTATAACACCCAGTGCTCCATGCAGAACATGCTCTCCTTAATACCCATCACCAGGCTAACCCATCCCCCCACCCGCCTCCCCTCCAGAACCCTCAGTTTGTTTCTCAGAGTCCATCGTCTCTCATGGTTGGTCTCCCCCTCCGTTTTCCCCCCTTCATTCTTCCCCTCCTGCTATTTTCTCCCTTTTTTTTTTTTTTTAAACATATAATGTATTATTTGTTTCAGAGGTACAGATCTGTGATTCAACAGTCTTACACAATTCACAGACTGGAAGGGCTGTGTCACTGTAATTGTTTTTTTTAATGCCCAAATCTCAGTAAAAATAAAAAAATCATAGGACATAGAGACAAATATGACTTTATCAAAGAAATAAAGCTCAGAAAGCAAACCCTGAAGAGTTCAATTTCTTCAATTTTAAACTTCCTGTTGAAACATTTTTTCAACTGAGACAATCTGAGGCTTACAGGACCTGAGAGAAGCAATGCTCTAAAGATACAAAGAGGAGAAAGATCCTTAGTGGGCAGGTGGGAGGCGGTGTTTGGAAAACAAAGGTTGTCCTATTATGGAAATAAATTTCCTTACCTATAAAGAAGAATCTCCTTAAATGCTCTCTTCCTGGTATAGGTAGGCAGTTGAGGGGGGGAGGTAAAGAGCTTTTCTGAATGTGCTGGGTTTTGATTGCTTTTAACTCAAAATATTGTTCATGCTAAAGTGTGCCATTGGGATAGCCTGCCCTTGGCCCCTACAGGCAACTAAGGAAAATCAGAATATCAACGAAGAATTACAGTACATATAAAATCTAACAGATCCACACAAAGGCACATTATAATCACACTGTCAGATGAAAAGAAAATCTCAAAAGGGGAAACAGAAAAATAACTCATCACAAACAAGGGAACCTATGTAAGATTATCAGAAATTTCTCAGAAACTTTATACAGCAGAAGGAAGTGTGATGATATATTCAAAATGCTTAAAGAATGTTGTCAAATGCTTTCTGCATCAATTGAGACTCATGTGGGAAACAAAGGCAGAAGAAAAACTATTCAATTTCCTTACTACCTAGACAAGTCCTTAAAACAACAGTGACATTCCTCTAGGGACTCAACTGCCTCGATGCTGACACTTCGCTAAGGGCCAGAGGCAACCTTAGCCGGACCCCCAGGATCCTGTAAGTCTACTTTAATGTATAAAAATTCCTTTGGAAACTTCCTTTATCTCTAAACCCCCCAAGACACGTGTTGGCAATCATCCCCCAAGCAAATGACCCACCAATATATATCTGAAGGGTCTCATGATTAAGGTTTTATTAGACGGTAATAAATGACCTTTTCCCAACAATAGCTAGCTCCCTCCAGGTCTTGGAAACCTTGCTTTCAAAATTCCTTAGAGACTTATGCTATCCCTAACCCCTCCTAACTTGGAAGTATATAATGGGCCACTCCTCATGACCCCGGTGCAACTCTTTCTGACCACTGGTCCAGTCTCCGTGGTTCAATAAAATCACCTTTTGCACCAAAGATGTCTCAAGAATTCTTTCTTGGCCATCGGCTTTGAACCCTAATGTTCTTCCTATAGCATATGGCACCCAACGTGGGCTTTGAGTCCAGAGTCTCATCTGGACTATAAGCCTCGGTGCAAACTTAGCGAGTACTTTCTGTTCTCCTCCTTTACTCTCATTTCAGGGGCCCTTCAAGGAGTACGGTCTTATCGGAACACTTTCATGTTGACTGCTCAGGCTGTAATCCCCTAACTCATGGCTACTGTACTGGAAGGAGAAAGCCTGCCTTTTGGATGGAAGTTACTACCCTGGCCAGAATGGTAGTAAGACCCAGAAACTTGATCCCTCTCTATTCCTGTCCATATACAAAGTTGTCAGTCTTGGGCACGGGACAGCTA
>NC_058420.1:4798612-4822368 GCF_002201575.2 Neomonachus schauinslandi | reverse complement strand
TTACTCTTCCAGATTAAGGAAACTTTCTCTTAAGATATCTATGACTTACAGAAATGTGATTAATTCATTTGTGAACAAGTTGAAGCATTTAACTTTTCTACCTGAACCCTCTGAAATTCAAAAGGTCTCAGTATTTTTTCTTCCATGGCAATCATAATTATCTGTATAAGTTCAATAAGAATCTGTTCTCCTTGTAACAGGACATCATTGGACATATTATTTTATCAAGGCTTTGGCTGGAATGTCGTATTTGAGAGTGACATACATTGACTCAGATATGACCAAATAGTTTTGAGGAACTAAGGTTGACATGAAACCTGGAGCCATAAAGCCCCTTGGAAATGTTGGCATGATACCTTGCTTACAGAGTTCCCAGCAGCCTCACCAGAGTAAAGAAGTCACTTCCTGGGAGGTGCAGGAACCTCAGGATACTCTGGGGACCTCATGGAGAGGAATCTGCCCACATCTACAGGTGTTGCAAGCATGTCTGATGGTGAGTACTTGGCTTGGCTTCTGGCCTGGAAGGCTACTAAAAGTTCAACCTAAAAATTCCTCATAAAAAGTTCCAGCAAAGCAGACTTTTAAAAGATCTATAATCAATCATTATTCTTGCTGAGGTTATATAAATAATTAGGCCAGGTTTGTTAAAATTGGACTTGTTTAGTAAAACAAATTAGTCTTGATTTGGCTATCTCTAAAAATTAGGGTTGTTTTAGAGAGAAAAATTATGTTTCAGTAACCCACCTTTGTAGATGTTAAATCTGAGTTCTGATTGTCTTTGAATGTTGTTTACGTCAGCTAGACAACTTGAGGTAAACTTCAGAGAAATTATCACAGTAGCTCATGTATAAACAATCTCCTTGCTTTTCTGTGGGGAAAATAATAGGATCCCATGGGCATATGATTATTTGAACTGGAAAATGGGGTAGATTCCCCAAACAGTTGTGTAACTCAGCTATCACCTTGACCAATTCTATGTGGCTGGGATGATGAAATCATTCCCTAAAAGCCAGAGCATAACCCAAAACTCCAAAGGGTTAACTATGGACTCGTGGAGATCATGGATGACCCCACTTTCTTTATGATTGGACTGGATGATGCACTTGGGGATGCCCTTAACTCTTGATAAGTTTTCTCCCACTTGCCAGTGATTCCTTAAAATTGGATATTGTTAATGATGGACCTCAAACAAAAAGGGCTTCTTGATGGTTTCATCCCTCATAGTCATAATTATCCTATTGAAGTACAATTGCAAACAAAGGCCTTAGCCAAGCAAGTAACAGCCCTCCTGGTAAAAAGAGCCTCAAAGCTCACTATGGGACAGTCCTGACTGTAATGACTTCACATCAGGTCCAAAGTGTCTTAGAAACCAAAGGCCACCAATGGTGATGGAGGCCGACATATTACATAAATACCAGGCTACACTTACAGATATGCCTGAAATAATACTTGAAACTTGTCAGACTTTAAACCCAGCTACCTTTATGCCTGGACCATCGTACTTCTATAGAGCATAACTGTTCAGAAGTTATTGATCTTGTTTATGCTAGTCAACCAGATTTAAAAGATGTCCCTATTGAAAATACAGATGACAGTTGGTTTACTGATGGTAATAGTTTCACGAAAAAAAGGGCATAAGAACAGGACACCTGGGTGGCTCAGTCAGTTAAGTGGCTGCCTTCAGCTCAGGTCATGATCCTGGGGTCCTGGGATTGAGTCCCACATCAGGCTCCTTGCTCAGCAGGGAGCCTGCTTCTCCCTCCGCTGCAGCTTCCCCTGCTTGTGCTCACTCTCTCTCTCTGACAAATTAGAAAAAAAAAAAAAAGAGGGAATAAGAAAAGCTGGGTATGCCATAGTGCTCACTTGTGCTTTACAACTGCCAAAGCCTTAGAAGTTTATATTTATACTGACTAAATTTGCTTCCCTAGCCTACATGCTCATGGAGCAATTTGGAAGAAAATGGGATTATTATGAAGCCGTAACTCCCCAATCAAATATGGGCCTGAAATTATTACTCTTGAGGCTCTACACCTACCTGAGGAGGTAGCTGTGATTCACCTCAAAGGACATCAAAGGATATGACCTTAGAATCTAAAGGAAACAATTCACTAGACTGGGGCAGCCAAGCAGGCAGCATAAAATAAATATTAAGTCTTTTACCAGCCTTAAATAAAGTCCATGAGTCTAGTCTATTCAGACCAAGAAATTCACATAGCCCAGGAAAGAGAATATTAAAAAATACACAGGACTGGCTTGTTAATAACAAAGGAAAAAATCTTTATACCCAAAGATAACCAATTGAAGCTAATACAGGGTTTCCACCAGGCTACTGATTTGGGTAAAAAGGCCACTGAGGGGACAAAAACTTTGCTAAGAGAAATCGTCCCTAGATTTGGACTCCCTTGGTTGCCACAGAGTAACAACAGACTCTTTTATTAGACATTCAAAAGATGGCCATCCAAAACTGAATAGCCCTTGGTATCTTGACTGCAATTAAAGGAGGCCCGGAATTAGATGACTCTCTTCTAATGGCACCCAGTGGCTATGCGGCTCTAATTTGTGTCCATGGGCCCCAGGGCTGTACTCTGTAGGCCACTGTACTCTGGATTTTGCCTAGATGCACGGACATGTTATTAAAACCATTGCCAACCCAGCCAACCTTCCAAATCCAAAATAATGGTTGACATGTTCTGTGTCTCACTGGTATGACCAATTAACATCCATTTTTGTTCCCTCTTTAGGACTGAAGGGTGTTGTTTGGCACATGGAAGCTCTTCGTAAGTACATCGTTAAAGACCTAAGTGATATTCAAAATGGCACTTCCCTATTAAATACTGCACTAACACAAATGCATAAAGCAGTTTTACAGAATAGAATGGATTAAATGTTTTAACTACTATGAAAAGTATAATGTGTGCTAGCATAAAAACAGAATGCTATGTATATGTTCCAGATTACCATATTTCTGGGTTTATGACATAAATACTCAAATTGGCACTTTAAATGATCCCTTTCTTTCCTTTAATGATTGGTTAAACTTCTGGATTGGAGAAGGAATTCTGTCAACTATCAAAGGACTCAGTTGGGCTTCTTTTTCTGTTACACTATTTATGTTTTGCTGTTTTCTCCCATGTCTCTCCACCTGGTGCTGAGACTCTTTCGCTGCCGTAACTTCAAGCCAACAGATGATCCTTTCCACTTGGGGAGATCCACACGTCTCCCTTGGATTCAGCGACCTCTGCCTTTTGTAACTCCTGTTATCTAAGTCCCCAACTGACCAATGTTGACCCATAGGTAAGGACATCTCTATGCCCCTATTCAGTAAGAGGAAGTTACAGAAGATGAGACTTTCCACCCTCAGAAACCTTAAAGATTTAAGGGTCAAAACTGTTCAGGGGAGTAATAATGTGGGAAAAAAAAGGAAGAAAATTTATTAAATTTCCTTACTACTTACAGTCCATTGAAAAGTCCTTGAAACAGGCAGAGTGACATTCTCCTAGGGACTCAGCTGCCTCCATGTTAATAACTTTGCTAAGGGCAAAAGGCAATCATAGTGTGCCCCGCCCCCAAGATCCTGTAAGTCTACTTTTAACATGTAAAAATTCCTTTAGAAATTTCTTTTACCTCTAAACCCCACAAGATCCATGTTGGCAATCATCCCCCAAGCATGTGACCCACCAAATACACATCTGAAGGGTATATGACTCAGGTTTTATTAGACGGTAATAAATGACCTGTTCCCAACAATAGCTAACCCCTCAAGGTCCTGGAAACCTTGCTTCCAAAATTCCTTAGAGACTTGTGCTATCCCTAACCCCCTCCCAACTTGAAAGTATAATGGGCCTCTCCTCATGACCCCCGTGCAGTTCTGTCTACCCCCGGGTCCTATTCCCATACTTCAGTAAAATCACCTTTTGCACCAAAGATGTCTCAAGAATTCTTTGACCATCGGCTTTGAACCCAAAGGTCTTTCCTACATCCTTTGGAATTTCATGTTTGTGTGGATTCCCATACATATGAAGTTAGTTTTTTTTTGTTAATCTGCATCATATAAATGTCTTTCATACTTCAGCTAGAAGGATCTTGAAAAGCAGGAATTTCTTCCAACCATTAGCTCCATTAAAAAATTTAAAAACATTAGGGCGCCTGGGTGGCTCAGTCGTTAAGCGTCTGCCTTTGGCTCAGGTCATGATCTCAGGGTCCTGGGATCGAGCCCCGTGTTGGGCTCTCTGCTCTGCGGGGGCCTGCTTCTCCCTCTCCCACTCTCCCGCTTGTGTTCCCTCTCTCACTGTGGGTCTCTGTCAAATAAATAAAATCTTAAAAAAAAAAAATAAAAAACATTACCATGGGGTAATTAAAAAACATTAAAAAAATTACCATGAGGTAAGAGAATCTATTATTATATACTGCTGTTAGTTTAGCACCTATATACAACAGAGCGTGCATATTGACTCTTGAATCAATAAACACAGGAAAGTAGTTGGTGTGGCCTTGTCTCAATGTAGTTTCTAAAGGCAGCTTAGTATGCTTTAAGATAAACCAGTTTTAATGACTAGAGTCCACAACAGGACATAATTATTTAACTTTGGCTCAAGTTTTTTAATTAGGAATTTTATGTTTGCTGTTTTTCAAAGCCAACTAATATAAACCATATGTAGGGGGGCGCCTGGGTGGCTCAGTCGTTAAGCGTCTGCCTTTGGCTCAGGTCAAGATCCCGGGGTCCTGGGATCGAGCCCCACATCAGGCTCCCTGCTCAGCGGGAAGCCTGCTTCTCCCTCTCCCACTCCCCCTGCTTGTGTTCCTTCTCTCACTGTGTCTCTCTCTGTCAAATAAATAGAATCTTAAAAAAAAAAAAAAAAAGTTTAAACCATATGTAGGACTGACTCAAAAAAAATACAGCTCCCTATATTATGTATAGAGAAAACTTAAAAGGTCCAATTTAAATAAGTGTCTACTCAGGGTTTACTTTTCATTCTCTGAATTACAAATAAATTTAACTACTCCCTGAGAATTATGTTCCTTTGAAAACTTTAAGGGGATAGGCTTTCAGCTCTGGTTACGAATTTTCATTAAGCGTTTACTCAGACTTTTCCACAGTGGAGGAGAAATTTTATCTTTTGGGTTATTACTCTCATTCCCACATAACTTCTATTACCATAATGACAGTATCTTGTCAAGAATCTTCGTGGAGTTCAAAGCCCCCAGATCAGAGTATCACAGATGCTATTTCCTGTGCCTTAAAATAGGCAAGAATGCTGGGCAATTTGTATTCTTCTTGTTCAACCTTCATAATCCTACAGCATTTGTGAATGAAAACATCTTCATAACAGTAAAAACTTCACCCAAACATACAAGGATGGCAATGGTTCCTTTGAAAAATACTTTCATCCTATTTGTGGTTAAGTTTTTCAAATTAACTAATCTTTCAAGTATTCCTACTGCTGATCTTCATCATTTACTCATGAAAAGTAATCCTTCCTCCTTGTAAGATTAGTTTGTATTTTTTAAACAGCTATTTGAGAGCCAGAGCTTGTGCACGCACGTGCAAGCACAGCAGGGGGAAGGGGCAGAGAGAGACGGAGAAGCAGACTCCTGGCTGAGCAGGGAGCCTGAGCCAGGGATGGATCCCAGGACCCTGTGATCATGACCTGAGCCAAAGGCACTTAACCGCCTGAGCCACCCAGGTGCCTTTAGTATTTTTAAGAACCATTAGATGTTAAACATTTGGAGCTACTTAAGTGATTTGTTTTCATTTCAGTCCAAAATTTGGGTTTGCTTTTTCCTTTTGTCCCTTTTTATGATTTCAGTATCATAAGGTAGAGATTTTTAATTTAGTAAACCTTTATGCTCCAGTATGTAAATTTTCTCTTATGCTTTTCCTTAAAAAAAAAATAATTTTCCAGTAGTTTTCCAAACTCGATTTGGCAGGCTTATCAAAGCTTTTAGACACTCAGCTTCCAGAACTAAATGAATATTTTTATTCCTATTCATGATTTCACCTAATTTTATTGACTTATGTTTGTAAGACTATTTACAAAGCCTTTGAGTTACATTTTCAAATAGTCCAAGATAGAGTTAATGAGTAATTCCAAAGATAAAAATCTGTTTATCAATATTTTTGTTTACAATATTTTTAATCTAGGAGCACTTATTTCATTGTATTTTAATACTCTGTAAAGTTAACTGGTTCAAGTTTTGATCTAGGTGGAAAACTGGTTTCATTACCATTATTCCCACTCTGGTCATTTGCTGTTTTAATCTGGGTAAGAAAATAAATGCTTAATTTATTTCTTAAACTTTTGTATCCTCCTATATCTAATTTTCTTTTAACTAACACCACTCCTTTAGGAGGACTTTAGAGTAATGAGGCAAACACATTCTTTTGTAGCCCTTTTGGAGATTTAGTAAACCTTTTATACATTTACGTTTACAGAGAACAACACATTAATTGGCTTAGTGTGCCCCACTGGAAAATAATTGGCACAGCTTGCTGTGCAGAAGTAACATACTACTTTATAATGTATGCGTTTATATTCAGACACAAAGGAAATTTTAGGCAAACAGTGCAATTCACCTTCCATAGAAATTTGCTTTCCGGTTTTTTCTTTTGCTTTCACTTTTTTAACCCAATAATAAAATCAAATAAGAAATCCCATTTCACGGAAATTTTTACTCTGAAAATTTTAACAATGCAGACATTACATTCAAGTGACTTACCTAGTTTTCATCAATTAACATTAGCAATTATAAAATTACTTTGAATACTTTCTCATCTTATCCATCTTATCCAAAAATTCATGGGAGAGCAAGTTAACATATGCCTTTCCCCATTAAAGTAACATTTTTCTTTTATTAGTACTAAAGTAACAGAAAACAAGTAGTTAAATTTCCTCTTTGACAAAAAATCGGTACAGAACTTATTTTTATTATCTGCGACGACCTCCTCTTTCAGATCGGTTTCCCCCAGGACCTCCTCCGGAAGCCCCATAACTTGAGCTAACATACGATTCACGAGAAGGGTAGGCCCTATCCACAGAGGGTGCGAACCCTCGATCTTGTCTGCCACCACGCTCACGACTTATGTAGAAATCACTCCGGCTGCTTGAGTAACTTTCCCGACCTCCACCATATCCATTACGTGTGCTGCTATAATCATCATAGCGACTGCTTCCACCATAACTCAGAGGGGGCCCACGTGCTGGCTGGGCACCACGGGAGCTACCTGTAAGGTCAATGATCAAGTAAAAAAACTAACTACATTACAATTTTTGTGGCATCATTACACCATGAACCTAATTTAAGTACTGTATTTGGAAGAAATATGTTTTTATTAATTTAAAAGGAAATGTAAATGTAACATGCATGTTTTAGGTTAAATAATTTGAAGTAAATGTTCTGTCAGTTTCTGAAAATGGGCTGAAATTCTGACCTTCATATTTTTCTTATGTTTCATATTGTTAAACACTCTCCCTTCCTTGTTAGTTAAAAATGTTAAAATGTTTTTGATGAGACTGCCAATTTACCCTCAAAAGTAACCTGTTAGTTTAAATGGACTATTAAAAAAGTAATTCAAAAATCTTCAAACTAATAAAAGGCCATACTGCAGTTTTGCCTTGTAGAATTAGAAGTAACATTATATACTCAACAATCTGGCTTGTTAAATCTAATTGCATGAGTTTTAAGTAACAACTGAACTCTTACCATAACTCTCATATGATTCTCTGTAAGAGCCTCCACTTGAATGTTCAGAATAATCTCTATCACGAACACCACCAAAGCCATCACGATCACTAAATTTAAAAAAAGGCATTAATGTAACAAGAATTGCAAGCAGCTATTTGATAAAAATTTAAATTTTCATAGTACCTATATCCTCTAGAGTAATGTTCATCCCGAGAACTTGAATGGCCATAGTAACGGTATGCATAGTCTCTAGATGGTGGAGCGTAATTCTTGGTGTCTCGGGAACTTGGATAATCTCTGCTCGAATAACTTAAATAAAGCAGCAAATTTTAAAATGCAGTTTCTTATATCCAGAATATATATAAAAAATTGACAATAAAAAGACAAAACATTTTTCAACGGGCAGACTTGAATACACTTTTCTATAAAGAAGACACACAAACGGCTAACAAGTACATGAACAGATGCTCAATCAGTCATTAGGTAAAATACAAAACAAAAACTAGTCACTGCTTCACCCACATATTATGTTGGCTATAATTAAAAAAAAAGCAAAATATTAAATGTTAGTAATGTAAAGAAATCAGAATCTGCACATTGATAATAAAAATATATAATAGTACAGTTCTTGTGGGGAAGGTTGGTGGTTCCTTAAAAAATTACAGAATTACAATAGGACCCCAAAATTCCAGACCTAAGTATATGCCCCAAAGAATTGAAAACAGGTATTCAAATATTTACAGATCAACGTTCACAACATAATACGGTGGAAATATCCCACATTGTGTTAATGGCATATACAATGGAATATAAAAATAAAAAATCCATAGTAAGAATTCATGCTACAATGCATGTTTCTTGAAAACATTTGTACTAAAGAAGCCAGACACAAAATGTTACATTGGTTGGACTCCATTAGTATAATCTATGCAGAATAGGTAAATCCAGAGACAGAACACAGATTGGCGTTTGTGAGGCCCTGGAAGCAGGTAGGGGTAACATTAAGGGTTATCTGGGGATGATAACAATATTTTGGTACTACATAAAGATGGTAGTTGTTTAACACTGTAAATGTACTGTTATTGAATTATTAACTTTAAAATATTTAATTTTGTTAGTGAATTTCACTTCAACAAAAACAAAAATCCACTATAACTTAACAGTTTATATACTTTGTTTTCCTTTACCTATCTTTGGTATTGTAACCATCATCTCTTGGTGAAATATAGTCATTTCTCCGGGAAGACACTGGCTCTTTGCGTGAAGGACCTCTATAATTTTCTCTCCCACGTGATGGTGGCCCTTTAATTTAAAAATTCTTAAATAAGTATCTCAATAATTTTTATAAGAAAGAAAAATTCGAAACAGATTTCTTTCCACAATTCTTAAAGATTTCTCCCTTAAGATACTATTTATGATTATTTTTGTCTGCTTTTTACATGTTCCTGAATGTCTTATCTTCTGGTATCTTCCCTATGTAAATTTGCATAATCTTTAAATTACCATCGGTATGTAAAAAAAACTTCTAAATATAAACAATTTCAGTAGCTACTTCAACCAATTCAATGATTAAATCTGCCTCTTTACTTTCACTTGTCAGCTTTTCTTTCCTATTTGTCATTGTCTTACTTAACCCATCCCTTGTCCAGGTTACTTAAAAGTCTATTAAACATGCTTCAGCTGTTCAATATACTCTCCACTATAATGGTCCCACTACAGCTGAACTATTCTTTTCCATATTCACCAGGGTGGTAGTGAGGTACATTCCTAGTTAAAATGTTTCAATTGCTCCCCAAAGATCACAGTATTTATTAAGCTATCACAATTTAGTGTCAAACTATTTTCCCATTTACTTTAGTCTTTTCATAACCATTTTTTTAAGTTTCAAGATTCCCCGTATGTTTTCTCGTCTTTTACCCTTATACATACTAACACCATCAGGAATCACTATCAAGAATACTTGCTTATTGTTGCAAGTATTAACACAGCAAGTATTAACACAGTAAGTCACTTTAATGTATTAAGTAATTACCCCATTATTCATCACTTTCTTTTATTGTCTTCTATGTAACCATCTCATTTAATTAATTTAAACATGTTTCTTTTATACATCCTTGTTTTTTTTCTTAAAACAATCTCTCCACCGCATGAAATGAACTGTGCCTCTTCCTGCTTTCATTATCTTCATCATTTTCTATTTACTGCCCCCAACTGCAAAACTTCTAGTACCTTGCATACATGATGTACCTACCCTGCTTTCTCTACCACTCTGCTCACTTACAATGCTGTTTTTCTTTAATTCCTAAATGTTCCTGATATCACCTAAATATTTCCCTGGTTTTCTATATTCCACTGTTCCTTCATGGCCAGTGTTTCTCAAAAAGCTTAAAAGAGAAATTCACAGTGATTCATTCAGTCATTAAAACTGCTCCAGCTGAAAGATATTATCCTTTCCTTTATTTCTTTTTATCTTCATACTAACTGTTCATGAGTATTAACATGCAAAACCTTCAAACTGTTTACTGACTGAAATACATACGTATCTTTTTTCTGCTAAAAAAAGTACTGACTTCAATTCATTCCACTCACACCAACAGTGTTATCTTTCCTTGGGGCATTAGATGCCAAATTCTTTACATATATTTTCTAATTTATCATACCAAGTGGCTTAATTTTGTAATGATGACAGTGTTGATGTCTAGTGCTTTATTAGCAATACTGTTTAAGAGCTAATTTGGAAAGTAATGTACCCCTTCCTAAATATGAAACTTTCTCCCACAAGTAATGTTATCTTCACATGCTAATTATTATTCCTAGTTCCTAGAATTAAGCACTCCCCCTTTTTTTTTGCCTAATTCTTTCATTGGAAACGTGTAGGCTTCTTCTGTATTTAAGACAACAGCAAATTACACTTAGCTTCATAAAAGGTAAATCTGATAATGTCAACTTCTACCATAGAAGTTAAAGAGCAATGTTGCATTAAAAGAACTGAAGTTTTCATTCTAAATTTGAAGATATAGTGTTTATTTCTTCACTAAGACGTTCTTTACCCTCTTGATTCCTACTCTGTTCAATCCAAGATCTTACACCTTCTCAAAATTATGTTCTTATATTTGATTCTACTTATCTCTTGCTTTAAATTCTCTCAAGTAATTTCAAATTCCCTAAGGACTGTTATCTTACAGTTTAAAACATCTCTCCATCAACTTTGGTGATGAACTCTTACCTTCCATATGTCATAACTAAATTATAATAGCTTCATAACTATATGCACTCCTGTGATTTCCAATTTAAATTATTTAAAATTTGTAAGTCTATTTATTATTTAAATTTTATGTCTACCAAGCCTTATTTGTTATTAAATAACCAAACCCCACAGTGATCTCTATCTCTTTTCATCTAGGTAACAAAATACTTTCTATTTCTTTATCATGAAATACTTAATACTAGATATTTCCTTCCTAATGAGAGGATTCTTGGAAGCAAAAAATGTAATCTCACATGTATTTATACATTTCTTAGTATTCTCACAGAACAGAAACAATGTCTTACACATAATTATGATTTTAAAACTGAACTTTCTAATAAATTTTAGATTAGGACATCACTAATGCACATACTTTCAAACTCATGCTGCGATTAAGTGTGTATCCATCATCATCTGCATTTAAAACAGAATCTTTAGTAAAGCCACCATCACAGTCCAAACACAGAAAGAGAAAATATGGCAAGTTGCATTTATTGTTAATAAACTAATAACTAACAGAAACCAGGTGATCAAAATACACATCAAAATATTCTCATAGGGCATTGTGATTTTCAAGAATATCTTGATCTAGAAATCACGCAAAAAAAAAAAAACCTGCTCACCAAAGCATGTTATACCAGGAACTTTAAAAAATGAAGAGGGGTTCTATAACAAACGTGGACTTAAGAGGAATGCTTTCCCCACTGTTTGTTAATCACCTACTGCCATCTAAAATTAGAAGCTGAAGAATTAGATCCTAACCAAAAATAAGTAGTGATCAATAAATACACCCATATACTTTCTTATTTTCCATTGCGCTTCTTGAAATCAACTTCTTAAAATAGATGATTTTCATTCACAAGAAACAACTGTCTTTGTGATTCACAGCATTTACCTCTTCTTCCAGTCCCTCTATTGCTACGCCCGGGAGCAGAAGGAGCAGATCTTTTAGGAGGAGGACCTCCACTTCTTGAAGATGGGCCTCTTTTAACTGGAAAGGGTCCCCTGGAAGAACTCATGTTGAGGTTAAGAGTATATTCTCCATCATCTGTGTTTAAATGAAATCTTTTTAGTAAAGTACAATCAACATTTTTTAAATGATGAAGTTTCATTGTTTAAAAATCTTTACTAAACAATTATGGTCTTAAGTATTCAGATTTGTATAAACTAACCTTGTTTTCTTACATGATATATATAAATACAAATCAAAGACATTGTGAAAGTCAGTTTGGAAAACCTAGAAAAACTCAAGCATTTTATATTCACATTAAAGAGACACATCTGGGAAAAACTGAAGGGGTGGAGAAAAATGGTAAATAATTGCTCAAGTAATCCTAATGTCAAGAAAGCTACTTTAAAAAGCATGTAATACATAGGCACAAATCAAAATATTTTAAAAAATCTAATGGAGAAGATGCATCAAAAATTCATTACCTGAAAGAGTAAGTTAACATATACAATTCTTACTTGCACTTAATAGTCAACAAAATTTTATGTTATGTTCAATTTTACTGGTATTTTAAGAAATGCATATTAAATCATCAAAAATCATTTTACCCTTCTAAACTAGAAAAACGTTTAGATATATTCCCACTCCTTGGTATTGTCATAGGTTAAAAAAAAAATGAGTATTCTTATACATGGCAGAAATAGGTAAAATTTTTTCAGTTATCAGTTTAGTGGATAAAAACAAAATTGCTTCTAAATGGGATAAATCTTACAATTCTACTTTAGGAGACAATTTCCTAAATATCACCCTGGTTTTCAAGAACAGAAGCTAAATGTTTGATTTTTAAAGACTGGTTAACAGAAGAAACAGTTTATTCAACACATAGGAAGTGACTCCTTTTCATACTGAGTAAAAAAACCCTCTCTGAAAAGTTCATAAATACCATTTTCAAGGACTCATTCTCCCTCCAACACACACAACAAAGATAAATTCGTATCTGTGAGGCAGTGGCTTTTAATCTTTTTCTGAGTAAAGACATCTTCCAAAATCTAAAGAGAGCTCTAGGTATTTCCCCAAATGCAAGTTTCACTAACAAGAGACCAAGGCAGAAACCCTTCACACTGATGTTTGCACAAGCATATATGGAAAACAAATATTGCAGTCTGAATTTAATTTGAAATTTATGCCATTTCACTGCAACGTTATATTTTTGCATATCATTTCAAGTATTTTAGAACTATAATTCCTTAGCATTTAGAACACAACATAAGAAAAAAAGAAAAGAAAAAAAGAAACAAATGTGATAAAATAACACTGTAAAGGAAATATCTATAGAAAGATAAATAATCTGAAAAGATCATCTAATAACCAAATTTTCAAAGTAAGAATTATATTCAGTTAAATGAATAAATTGATTTTAAATGATGAGGTATACATTTCTAAGGCAGTAATTTCTCTTAATTATCCTTTTGTAAAAATCATAGATTATTGGTCTGGATAATTATTGTAAATTGTCAATTCATCAGTTAGGTCTTGGCAAATGGCAATAATTACAATGATAACAAAAATGAGAGACCAAATTTGTGAGGCCATGTTTTGTTTGAAGGACTGAAGACAAATATGGCAATGAAGTATCATGTTTTCATCATTAAAAAAGAGAAGTATTTCAATTACCAATGTTAATTCCTCATCTAATGAATCTTAGTTTATTATGCTCATAAAAGATGTAAATAAAAACTAATGTATTTCCATACATTCAAACTTACTGTTTTCCAGTCCTTTGGTTGCATCCTTATATTTTAAAACATTACCCAAGTGTCCTCCACGTGAGGAACGCCCTCTTGCTCCTCCACTTCCTCCTCTTCCACATCTCACACTTCTTGGATGGCCTCTGTTTCTTGGATGAGGTGGTGGCTTCCGTCTTCCACCACTTTCAAAAGATGGTTTGTTGGCTTGCTCCACTTTAATTGCTTTTCCATCCAAAGACTAAAGACATTAAGTAGAATATCAGTTACATTACACCAATTTAACAAGTTTTACAAATCTACTCATTACTGAAACTAAAATCAAGTTCAGATAAAGAAAATAATGATCAGGTCCTTCACCTGCCAAATATGAGACATTTAACTGGTAACTGCCTTCCATTAAGTCATCCAATACAAAGTGTATGTATTGATTATTAAAACTCCTTGAAATACCATCCAGCATCAAAAAGAATAGCTCTCACATTTCATGAAAATACACATTTTCTAATGTATAACTCACTTCATTTTTGTATTTCTATTATTTAAATTTTCCAGTGTCCCAAAGGTATATAAAACAATGTGTACTGTCATTTAGAAAAAAAGTTACTATTACTTATTCAAAATGGTTGTTTATATCCTGTATTATTTTTTATTATCTGTTCTGCTAAGAATTAAAAGAAAATTTCCTAATATGACTGCAGCTGTATTTACTGTGGTTATAACTTTCTTTGCTTTTCTTTCTTTTAATAGAACACTTATTTGGTCTTTAATGTTTTGCCATACTCTGTTCTTACCCAGCTTTGCTTTATTTTTTTTTTTTAAAGATTTTTTATTTATTTATTTGAGACAGAGAGAATGAGATACAGAGAGCATGAGAGGGAGGAGGGTCAGAGGGAGAAGCAGACTCCCTGCCGAGCAGGGAGCCCGATGCGGGACTCGATCCCGGGACTCCAGGATCATGACCTGAGCTGAAGGCAGTCGCTTAACCAACTGAGCCACCCAGGCGCCCCCCAGCTTTGCTTAAAATATGTTCCTAGAAAACAACTTTTTAATATAGTACTTCATTATTCTCATTTTTCAAAGATGCTTAAATTTCTTAAGCTCCCAATAATTTCAGAATTGTTTATCTTTCACAGGGACCAACATGATTTTTAAAAACATAACTTTTAATAATTATCCCACATAAAACATTCTGGTCATTTTGTATTACATACGGAAAAGAATCTTAAATCCTAAATTCCTACCAAGACTTCTGGTAGGTATGGGCCCTAGCCCAATATAAATAGCCACAACTAGCAGTTCCCACACCAGTGACTCGTTTGCTGTTTCTGAGTCCAAAATATTTTCTGCAAAGTTATGCATGGCTGCTTCCTTTATAAAACGCAGGATTCAGCTAATGCCCCTTGATCTTCATGGATAAAAACACTGTCCACTACCTCTACAAGTTCTAATTAGATTACTAACTTTATTTCTTATAAAGTTCTTGTACCAACCATATTAATTCTTATTTATACAGTTCTTATCTTTTATCCTCAAATACAAGAAAACAGGTACTTTGATTTACAACCATTACTCAGTCGCTTTATCAAAGGCTAACACATAATAAGTATTCAATAAAACGTCTGCTGAAAGAATTTAGAAATAAAGTCTATAGAAATTCACGTCCTTGTCCTTAAAAGCCAGAAAACAAAGAAATCATCAATTGTTGTTAATAAGTTTAATTTACCTCTGTACACAACACAAAATCCTCAGCCAAATCCAACTTCTACATGCTACGTGCTAACAGTCAGAAAATATAAAAGCTAAGTAAAAAAAGGTCAGTATGTAGTGACAGCCTGCTTTGTACCAGAAACCAATCTACAGGGGAAAATAGAAAACTAACATGTGTATTCCACACTATGAACTTAAAAAGTCCTGCAAGTAATTTAAAAATGAACTTAATTAACACAACAAAAATAAAGTAACTGAAAAGTTAAAAAAATGAACTTATAGTATTATGAGTATAAAAAGATACTACCTACAATATAAGAGATAAAATTTTGGAGTAAATATGCAATTTGAGTTTTTGAAGCTGAAAATGCTATTTATGAGGCTGACCCAGGTCTTGACCAGTCCAAAAAATATTGGCAATAGCTTAAAGAATAATAAAGCCATAAGACAGATTAGGGTAATCTAAAAAAGGAAGAAGCCAAAAATTCTAGAATGGAGTGACCTGGAGTGCGATAAAGTATTCAGTATTTTAACAGAATCACTGAAAAACTTAAAAGTATACAGATAATACATAATTACTGGATTTTAAGATCCAGAAAGAAAAAGACTATCTGCTTTATTCATCAGTGCACTAAAGCCTGGATCAAAATAAACCCTCAACCACTACAGTAAAATAATCACATAGCAATTTTACAAAAATTACTGGTAACTGAATAAAAACTTATGAAGGAGAGAAGAGCAAGGTTACGTGCAGGTGACCAGGTAATAGATCACCACTTCAACATTTTACTCATTATTTTTTTTTTTCTCAAGAACTAAATGCCTGTATGAATGTAAAGTTTCTGCTCAAGTATTAACTTTTTCAAGAATTGTTTTCCCGAAAAAACAGGAATTAAGCTTTCCTATTTGTCTTCCTAAGCTTTTATGCTACAGAAACACTTCCATGCATTTCAATAGCTTTTTCTGCTGTATTATTTTTGTGCAGGTTTTTTTTTTTAATTTTAAATACTGGAATACTAATGTAGAAATACATTAACATATACTGCTAAAGCTAATGTTCATTTTACTCCTTCCGAACACGCTCTCCAGTATTTATGTAACAAAAAGAAGAGTCACAAGTAAAGAATTTTGGCATACACATTACGCTAAAAATAAAAATCTAAAAATACTATTCAATGAAGAACAGAGCTAGAAAATTTTTAAGAGACTCTTTTACCTTCCCATTCATATCTTTGGCAGCATTTTTAGCATCAGCAGGGCTCTCAAATGTAATAAAAGCAAAGCCTCTGGACTTGTTTGTTTCCCGATCCTTCATCAAAAGAACTGTAGTGCATATAAAAATTTAATTTGATGTTACATAAAAGTGAACCTTCTTAATATTTTGAAAATTATCAATCCACCCTTTGATGATTTTTTCTAATTCATTTTTAACTTAAATGATGTCCTGGATAGAACCACAAAAAAAATTTTGCAGGTTATTTTAAAAACTTTACATTTTACATCATTATGACTTGCTAAAAATTAACAGTGAAGAACTCTACAGTTAGCCTGTCTTATCCCTTTTCAAAACCCTACCTCCACAGTATACATATTTTATTTATTTGCTTTTCCTTTTTTCCCCTTCTCAATAGTAAGAGACTTGGAGGTGTACCCTTTCATTCATTGCTATTAGTGCTTTCCCCATATGGAACATGAGTATTAAAAAAAAAGTGCTCAAGTAAGTTTCAAAAACAGAAAAATAATTTTAGCTTAGCTGTCCAATTATATGTATTTAGTATAATTTACTTTGAACATTTACATACATGTTGGTTTTAAAAGTTACCTTCCACTATGTGACCATATTTCCCAAATACTGCTTCAAGAGTCTTCTCTTTAGTCTCGATATTGAGGCCTCCTATAAACAGCTTCCCAGGTCTATCTGCTTCCACCATTTTGCTGTTAACTGCTTTAAAACATATACACATTGCAAAAAATAAATTATAAGCCAAAAAGATCTATTTTATCAGTGTATGTAAAATTTAAGTGAAGTACCGTTCATAAGCTTTTTTTTTTTTTTAATTTTATTTATTTATTTGAGAGAGAGAGAATGAGAGACAGAGAGCATGAGAGGGAGAAGGGTCAGAGAGAGAAGCAGACTCCCTGCCGAGCAGGGAGCCCGATGCAGGACTCGATCCCGGGACTCCAGGATCATGACCTGAGCCGCAGTCGCTTAACCAACTGAGCCACCCAGACGCCCGCTCTGTTTTGTTTCTTAAAGAGAAACTTGGGTGTCTGCTTGTCTCAGTCAATAGAGCACGTTACTCTTTTTTTTTTTTTTTTTAAGATTTTATATATTTATTTGACAGAGACACAGCAAGACAGGGAACACAAGCGGGGGCAGTGGGAGAGGGAGAAGCAGACTTCTCGCGGAACAGGGAGCCTGATGCGGGGCTCAATCCAGGATCCTGGGATCAGGACCTGAGCTGAAGGCAGATGCTTAATAAGAGTGAGCCACCCAGGCGCCTCTAGAGCATGCTACTCTTGATGTCACAGTCATGAGTTCCAGCCCCACACTGGGTGTAGAGATTACTCAAAAATAAATAAAAACCTAAAATAAAATGAGGAATGCCTGAGTAGCTCAGTCGCTTATAGCAGCCGACTCTGAATTTCCGCTCAAGTCATGATCTCTTGTTCTGGCATCGAAGCTCCTCCCTCCTCTTCCCCCCGCAACTATCTCCCCGCAACGCGCTTGAAAAGTCCCTCCCCCCTTAGAAAGAAATGAAACTTGTAACCTAAAGAGCAAAATGCGCACTGGCTTAACAAGAAAAATGCTCCACCATCTACAGACATCTGATAAAAAACTTGGGTGCAGTATGCAGGCTTCGCTTTTTAAAAATAGTGTGGATTTTTTAAAAAGACTTTACTATTTATTTTATTTGAGAGAGAGAGAGCAGGATACAGAAGGAGCACAAGCAGGGGAAGCGAGGGAGAAGCAGGCTCCCCGCTAAGTAGGGAGCTCCATGGGGGACTCCATTGCAGGACCTAAGCCGAAGGCAGGCGCTTAACCAACTGAGCCACCCAGGTGCCCATAGTGTGGATTTTTTTTAAAGCTACAAAAAATGTGTTTCTGTATCTAACAGTTAACATTTTAAGTTTTCTTAAGTGCACATAAATATGTTAATTTTATTTAGGAGTTTTCCCTCGCCCCTATTTCCATTTATCTTGGTCACATATCAGATAGTCTTTCCTTATTTAAAATAATGTCTCTCTCGAAAGATTTTTAAAATGCTAGGTCATAAAATTAAGGTACGAATTAAAACCTTCGTTGATGGAATTTAAGCCGTGTATATATAGAGTAAAAACGACAGCAAATATTAGTTAACGCAATTGTGTGATTTTTACTGGATGCTAAAAATTTGATGGTTCCTGTGAAGTGAATAAATATTTTGATATCTGATCAGTGAAGGAGAAGTTTATAACCACAGCGTTAAATATTTTGCATGTATTTTTCAGTTACCACCACATTCGTTGAGAAAACTTGTTAAAAAAAAAAAAAGTGCACATGAATCAAAATGGCGCCCGGGCTATATATCCGACAAACAATCCGCGAGGACGCGCCATAATATAACCGAGAAAAGCCAAGTTAAACAACAGAACATGTACATAAGGTCATTAAAAAAGCTTCTCAGCCCGAGTATAGGGTTCTCTATAGTCATATACTCCATCTCAAACTAACATCCATGCATTTTTAACCCATCCCCCCACCATTCACGGACAAACCCGAGAACTTCACGGACTTTCCACGGCTGCAGCAGGAACATATTGCCGAACGGAAGAAAAACGAAAATGTACTTTCCAATAAAAGGACACCTAACTCCTCTAAATAATCTATGCACATATATTTTTAACTTACATAATGTGTTAAGGTATACTGAAAGCGCCTGAGAGAAAATCAAAGTCTGAATTACCACAATTTTCAATATATAAGACATGATATAGCTACTGGCTATTTTTCCTGAGGTATAAACTTGTCTTTCGTCTCTAAAACCCCGAATTCCTTACCTTTTTAATCTCCGGCTTTCCCAACGTCTCGCCTCAACCCTCCGCTAAGCGACCACCAGCTCATCTAACGGCTAAAAGCAACTGCGCCACCAATTTAAACACGTTAAGGAACCCGGATGTGCCCGGCCGATGAGCCGCACAGGAAGTAGGGAATAAGGAAGATGAGCATCATGGAAGAGGAGTGAGCCGAGAAGCTCCGGAGGGAAAAGCCTGAAAAAAGACTAAAAGACAAAATGTATTCTCTACTTCCCTTTTATTATTTACTTCCTCCAGTTCAAGTAATCCAGATAAAGGAGAAACTAAATTTTTATTATCAAATAATCATCCTTAACTTTATCATTGTCTCAAATATTGGCAGTACGCTATCACATGGCATCTAGTAAATTTTTAAAACTGAAAAGAAAAAGTAGTAACAGTGATGAAAATACAATAAGAGAAAGGAATAAAAATAGGAACAGTATTTACGAATCCAAACCTTCAGTATCTTTGAAATACACGGATTTGAAAAAAGTAAGCTTCAATTATCCTCAGTAAGTATATACATGTAATGTTTGACCAAACTTCTAAAATTAAGAAAAACAACAAATCCCAGAGCTCAGTTTTTCTGACCTCAATCTCTGTAAAATAAACACGATCCTTAATAAATAATTCTATGTGGTAAAATAAATTTCTATTCGTGAAAAAAATACTGTTATTAGCTGAGATTATTCCTTCAGTTATTCCTCTTAGGAATTCACTTGCAAAATGCAACCTGAGGGAATACACTTAAATAACTACAGAATAAAACTAAAACTTATTTTTGTGAAATACTCTAGAATTTGTCAACACGTTTTACATAGACATAATTTGTATTGTAATTTTTACAATATTTCTCAATTACGAAGTACTGAGAATTTTTATGTGTACTGTTATAATGAGTATACTGTTGATTATGTCTGGACCAAAACCTTAATTTCTCGTTTCAGTATTTTTCCTTCAGGTAAATAACCCACCAATGAAATTATGCACAAAAGGTAAAGTTATTTTTATACCAAATATTATTTTAGAAAATTGTATTTAATGACAGATTGGTAAACCATTCTTTTTTTTTTAAGATTTTATTTATTTGAGAGACAGAATGAGATACAGAGAGAGAGAGCATGAGAGGGGGGAGGGTCAGAGAGAGAAGCAGACTCCCCGCAGAGCAGGGAGCCCGATGCGGGACTGGATCCTGGGACTCCAGGATCATGACCTGAGCCAAAGGCCGTCATTTAACCAACTGAGCCACCCAGGCGCCCCTTGGTAAACCATTCTAACATTGTATCTCCACATGTATTATATTCTTACCAGAAATACATTAATTTTACCATAACCAGATCAACATTAACAATTACCTTTTTTTCATTTTGTATAGTTAATATGTGCCCTTTCTTGGAGAAATGGATTTTATTATTGAGTTTTACTAATAATGCTGTAAGTAATAAGTAATTAAATAATATATCACTACCAATTGATAATTAATACAAATGAACAATTACTGTATCATCCAGTGAAAGGACCTCACTGGGAAAGCAAACATGGAAATAATAAAATGTGTTTGGTGCTATAAAAAGCATGAGAAAATGCTCCAGTTATTTTTTAAAAGTAATGCACATAATAGTGACTGTTATTTTGTAACAATTATCAGGATCAGTTATTTAGATAAAATATCTATACATACTGTCTTAGCCAATTAATGTTTGGAACTCCTATAACACGTTCATTTTGCAAGAGAGGAGACAAACAGAACTTTAAAACTTTTTCACAGTTTCAGGGATCTATCTCTAGAAAATTATGATTTAAATCTAATGATTTGTCCCCAGATGCTTTGTTGTAAAAGAAAACTGCTAAAAAATATATATCGTAAAAATTTACTGAGATGTGTTTTGAGCAAGACTTGAGAAAATGGATTATAACTTATTAGACATGGGGTGCCTATGTGGCTCAGTTGGTTAAGTGTCTGCATCAGCCTGAGGTTATTTATGATCCCAAGGTCCTGGGCTCACATCATAAGTCAGGCTCCCTTATCAGTGGAGGTCCTCCACTCACGTTCTCTCTCTCTCTGTCTCAAATAAATAAAATCTTTAAAAAATAACTTATTAGACATACTACTTAAGGAGTATCTTAGGCAGAGATAACATTTGGGGAGTTGTGGGATTACTAAAAATAGTGCGGAAGAAGACGAAAAAGGGAACATTGTAAAATGTGATTTGCCTGGAAAAAAGTACAGAAGCATGCAACGTTAAAGGCAAAAGACAACCTGGAGGAAAATAATTTTGACCAGAAATATGAATGTCTACAAAATAGAATGCATCTGTTGATTAACACAACATTATAAAGTAGTCAAGCTGACCAAGAACCTAAGCTTCAAAATGTAGTGGTTGTGTGAAATTGAATAAAATACTTAACCTCTTAAATTAACTGAATCTGCAAAACAGAGATAATAATGGAATTATCAAATAGGACTGTTGAGTTAAAGTTAAATGATGTCCTGAGCACACCTGGAGCACAATACCTGAAACATAATAAAGAGCTCAAACGAAAAAAAAGAAAAGAAAGGGTAGAAATTTATGATTACCTTTCTATTAAGTGGAGGCCTAAAAGCAACACATTATTTAGGGAGTGGTAAATGCCATCAAAATGAAATAAGATGAGAATTGAGGGAGATAAACCATAAGAAATGCTGAACTCTAGGAAGCAAACAGAGTTGTTGGAGCAGTGGGTGAGGAGATGGGGTAACTGGGGGATGGGCGTTAAGGAGGGCACTTGATGTAATGAGCACTGGGTGTTAAATGTAATTGATGAATTACTAAATTCTACCTCCGAAACTAATTTTAAAAAACTGTATTTTAAAAAGAATTGGTTGCTTTAGGGGTGCCTGGGTGGCTCAGTAGTTGAATGTCTGACGTTGGCTGGGGTTGTGATCCCAGGGTCCTGGGATCGAGCCCCACATCGGGCTCCCTGCTCAGCGGGAAGCCTGCTTCTCCCTCTCCCACTCCCCCTGCTTGTGTTCCCTCTCTCGCTGTGTCTCTCTCTGTCAAATAAATAAATAAAATCTTTAAATATAAATAAATTAAATAAATAAAATAAAATAAAAAAGGGGTGCCTGGGTGGCTCAGTCAGTTCAGCATCTGCCACCAGCTCAGGTCATGATCCCAAGGTCCTGGGATCAAGTCCCACATCAGGCTCCCTGCTCATTGGGGAGCCTGCTTCTCCCTCTCCCTCTGCTTGTGCTCTGTCAAATAAATAAATGAAATCTTAAAAAAATAAAATAAAAATAAAATAAATCTTTTAGAAAAAAGTAGCTGAAAATATTAAAATTGTCACATATATACATCTAGTATGTATGTACATGTATTTATATGTATACATTTTTATGTGGGTGTATATATGTTATGTCTAAGTATATGGGTACATATAGTTTTTATGCAAAATAGTTTTTTATGCATAATGAAAAATATATAACTCATATATGCATGTTGCATCTCCAGTCACATTTTTAGAGTTCGTTTAAAAAAAAATCAACATTCAAAAAAAATCAACAATCAAGAATAGTTTAGAGAATATTGTGTATTAAGGAGGATTATAGAATTATAATAAATGAAATGACTTGTGTGCACATTATCAACAGTGATAATCAAAAACTGTAAATAAAAGAACAACTGATATATAACATTATTAGAAGATAAAGTAGAATCTATAGTTTGCTAGGGATTTTGAAGAAATAGTGTGAGTAGAGGAAGGTGTTGAATTATATTACATGAATAAATACAAGAAACAAAATTCAAACTATAAGGAACTATATAGGATAATCAACCTGGTTTAAAAACAAATAGAAAAAAAAAAGAATTGAAGGGGAAAGCTATCTTAAAAGACTCTTTTTTATAAAAGATTTTATTTATTCATTTGACAGAGAGAGAGAGTGCACAAGCAGGGGGAACTGCAGGCAGGGGGAGAGGGAGAAGCAGGCTCCCCGCTGAGCAGGGAGCCCGATGTGGGACTTGATCCCAGGACCCTGAGATCCTGACCTGAGCCAAAGGCAGACGAGACGCTCAGTGACTGAGCCACCCAGGCGCCCCCTGTCAGTTGTTTAAAGATGGGTGTTGTTGTCTCTGGTTATAATTTTGGATTTCCCTAGTCCACCTTTGAATTCTGTCAGGTTTTGCTTAACATATTTTGTGGCATACACATTATTTGATGCATATGCATTTGGGATTGCTGTGTTTTGTTGGTAGACTGACTCTTAATATATAATGTTACATATTCTCTCTCAAACCTGTTTTATATGGTATTACTGTGGTCACTCTGCTTTCCTTTAATGCTTGTATATCTTTTTGCATTTCTTTACTTCCACCCTGCCTAC
>NC_058420.1:4760112-4798112 GCF_002201575.2 Neomonachus schauinslandi | reverse complement strand
CTTCATTGATGGACAATTTGAATTGCTTCCACATTTTAGCTGTTGTGAATAAAAATGCTGCTATGAACACAAGTGTACAGATATCTCTTTGAGACTGCTTTCAGTTCTTTGGGTATGTATACACCTACCCCTGGAATTGCTGGGTGATGTGGTAATTTCATTTTCAAATTTTGAGGAATTGCTGTACTGTTTTCCATAGCGACTATACCATTTTACTTTTCCACCAACAATGCACAACATTTGTAATTTCTCCACATCTTCACCAACACTTGATAATTTTTGTGTCTTTGATAGCCATGCTGATGGGTGTGAGGTGCTGTTTCATTGTAATTTACATTTCCCTAGTAATCCGTGATGTTGAGCAGCTTTTCATGTGCTAATGGACAAATGTATCTTCTTTAGAAAAATGTCTATTTAAGTCCTTTGCCCACTTTTTAATTGAGTTGTGGGGTTTTTTTTTTTATTTTAGGACTTAACATGTTTTGTATTTGGTGTTTTTTATTTCTAATATGGAATTTTAAAGTCATTAGTGATAAAGTTATTTGTAAATAGAGGGTTTTTTCTTGAATTTAGATTATTCTGTCCCAAGAATACTGTTAATTTTCTCAAATGAGACATGGTTAATTAAGTGCTCAGTTAAGCTAAGCTGTTGGTTTGTGTGTATGGCTGTGATGAACTCAGTGTAGTTTATTGAAAGACATGTAAAAGAGTAATGACTTAATATAAGTGGATATATAAAATGTGATGTTTGTGATGTTTATGTTTACATAACTTACACCTTTTTTTTAGGCAAGTTGGACAAATGCAAGTAAAAAAACAACACAAAAAGCTACTAGAGCTGATTCGTCGTCTTGCAGAAGATGGATAAAGATGGAGTGATGGCACACAAAGTTTTGAACCTGCTTTGGAATCTGGCCCATAGTGATGATGTGCCTGTAGACATCATGGACTTAGCTCTCAGTGCCCACATAAAAATACTAGATTACAGTTGTTCCCAGGTATGGGAATGCTTCTTTACTCATTTTTTCCCTTCACCCTTAGGATGAGTCAGTTAGAGGATAATTCCCTTATTTTTTGTTTTTAAAGTTATCTTGAAAAATTGGCTTACGACTTACTAGTAGTTGTTAGCTGCCCTGCTACTTAGTTTGTTAGAGCATTTGAGCACACATTTTAATTTTCCTCTAATTAAAATGTGCAGTATTTTCAGTCATATTTAACTATTTAGAGTATGATTTCCACCTTGATGTTTTAATATCCTAGACATCTGCTGTAATAATATTTTAGAAAATGTTTGGAATTTAAGAAATAACTTGTGTTACTAATTTGTATAACCCATATCTGTGCAATGGAATATAAATATCACAAAGTTGTTTGACTAAAAAAAAAAAGAAAGAAAGAAAGAAAAATTGGCTTATGTTTGGTTTTTCAGGTTTTTTTAATATTATTTACTAAGCACTTTTACCTCTTTACCAAAGAAAAGATTTGCGTAGGTAAAACAAGTTTTTATAGTAGTATTATATAGTTCAGGAAATGAAGGTAAAGTAGAATCATAAAGTATTAAAGCTGATAATGGCTTTGGACGGAAGGGTACCTAGACTCTTTTGCTCAGGAGAGGTTAATAAAGCTAGTAAAATTTCCTGAATAAAGCTTTCTTTACAAGTAAATCACTGTATTTTCCCTATAGTTAACTGCTATTTATGTTTACTGCTTTCAAGGATGTACTTTTATACAGTTACTTATATTCTCGATATTCTTATATTCTCTGGATTTTTCTAAGTGCTTTGCCATATTTCTAATAGGTTGGTTAAAGAATTAAAAAAAAAAAGGGCCCCTGGGTGGCTCAGTCAGTTAAGCATCTGCTTTTGGCTCAGGTCATGATACCAGGGTCCTGGGATTGAGCCCTGCATCGGGCTCCCTGCTCGGCAGGGGGCCTGCTCCTCCCTCTCCCCCTCCCCCTGCTTGTGTTCTCTCTCTCGCTGTGTCTCTCTCTGTCAAATAAATAAATAAAATCTTAAAAAAAGAAAAAAAGACTGGGCAGGGTTGTTCTTAGTTATCTCAGGGCTTCACTTTTAGTTGGACTTGAATTTAATCAGGTCTAGCAAGGTCAAGATGATATTATCATGTATTTGAAGCCAAGTGTTTGCAAAATCTCAAGTCTTTACTGCACTGATTGCCTTAATCAAAAAAAGTACTGTCAGGGCGCCTGGGTGGCTCAGTCGGTTAAGCATCTGCCTTCGGCTCAGGTCAGGATCCTAGGGTCCTGGGATCAAGCCCCACGGTAGGCTCCCTGCTCAGCAGGGATCCTGTTTCTCCCTCAGTCTCTGCCTCTGCTCCTCCCTCCGCTTATGCACTCTCTCTCTCAAATAAATAAAATCTTTTTTTTTTAAGATTTTATTTATTTATTTGACAGAGATACACAGCGAGAGAGGGAACCCAGAAGCAGGGGGAGTGGAAGAGGGAGAAGAGGCTTCCTGCAGAGCAGGGAGCCCGATGTGGGGCTCGATCCCAGGACCCTGGAATCATGACCTGAGCCAAAGGCAGATGCTTAATGACTGAGCCACCCAGGTGCCCAATACCTAAAATCTTAAAAGAAAGAAAGAAAGAAAGATAGAAAAGTACTGTCATATATATACATACAGAGAGCTGGGTGAATAAATTCAGAGAACATTCTTTACCTGGGATTTATAAGATTGAAGATGTCATTCATAGTCTCTGGAATAGTTAATTGCAACTGTCCATATAAAACTGATTTCTTTTGAATTCTGAAGAAGAGATAAATTAAAATTTATCCTAATTACTGTCTTTTACAAGTAGATTAGAAACATGGAAATTTTGAAAATCAGAGTGCCAGGGGTGCCTGGGTGGCTCCATCAGTTCAGTGCCCAACTGTTGGTTTCAGCTCAGGTCATGATCTCAGGGTCTTGAGATGAAGCACTGTGTCAGGCTCTGTTCAGCAGCAGTCTGCTTCAGATTCTCTGTCTGTCCCTTTGTCCCTCCCCCACTCACCCTCTCTCTAAATAAATAAAATCTTAAAAAATTTATTGGAACAATACGTAAGATTTGTAGTGATGCTATTATAGGAGTTTCAGATTTATCAAAGGAAAAAAAAGACAGTCCAGTTATTTGATTGGATGACAGTATTTGATTTGTCATTGATTGATTCATTGTGCTTGACTTTCCATTAAAGCATCTAAAATGGTTATGAAGACCTTGAGTTTAAACTGTATTTTATTAAATAGAGAAGTGTTATAGAGGCTCAAAGTAGCACACTTATTATAAAAGCTCAAGTGTTACTTCCTCCTTTATTTAGTTGTTCATATCATTGCCTGGCACAATGTCTTAAGTTATCACATTAATAGAAAACTGGATTTCATGGGATTTAGTAAAAAGAGTTTTCCCCTTTTCAACTTCAGCCTTCATTTGGTGTAGTTATTTAAAACAAATGAGTATCTTATTCTCTTGCCCTATCAACCCAAAGCACTTTTTTAACAAGTCATGACGTATTTAATATTCATGGATAAATATTTTTAAATCCTTAAAAATGTTCATAGAGTTAGTTCAGCCCTGTACTTGCACATCTAGAAATTTTTTCCTAGGGAATGATATGAAAAAGCATGATATTTACAGGCTAGACCTTTTTTTTTTAGGATTTTATTTATTTATTTTAGGGGCACGTGGGTGGCTCAGTCGTTAAACGTCTGCCTTCACTTCAAATCATGATCCTGGGATCGAGTCCCACATCGGGCTCCCTGCTCGGCAGGAAGCCTGCTTCTCCCTCTCCCACTCCCCCTGCTTGTGTTCCTGCTGTCGCTGTCTGTCTCTCTGTCAAAGAAATAAATAAATAAAAATCTTTAAAAATATATATTATTTATTTATTTTAGAGGGAGAGAGAGCGAGCACAGGCATGTGCACAAGCTGGGAGTGGGAAGAGGGAGAGAGTCCCAAGCAGACTCAGCACTGAATACTGAACTGACACGCGGCTCAGTTTCTCCACCCTGAGATCATGACCTGATCCAAAAGCAAGCATTGAATGCTTAACCCCCAGCTAAGTAACCCAGGGGCTCCCTGGACTAGACCATTCTTCTTAAAGAATGAAAAGTGAAAATCACTTAAATTCATGAATACACTCTACAGCATATTTTGTAGTCTTTAAAGTGTTGGTGGATGCATGTTCATGGTATTTAATGGAAATACTTAAAATACAAACTGTGTTTTATTTCTAAAAGAGATGTGCATGTGCTTGCGAAAATGTACTTTAAGTGAGACAATAAAGAGAGAAAAAGAGACGAGATAAACAGAATTGATTTTTCTTCCGTAGAATCACTCCAATTAAAAATTTGTTAGTACTGGGGCGCCTGGGTGGCTCAGTCATTGAGCGTCTGCCTTCGGCTCAGGTCATGATCCCAGGGTCCTGGGATCGAGCCCCGCATCGGGCTCCCTGCTCAGTGGGGAGTCTGCTACTCCCTCTCCCACTCCCCCTGCTTGTGTTCCCTCTCTCGCTGTGTCTCTCTCTGTCAAATAAATAAATAAAATCTTTAAAAAAAAAAAAATTTGTTAGTACTCATGTGAATTTCTGATTCCTAGTAATCTTAGATAAAAAGAAAAGCAAAGGGGCGCCTGAGTGGCTCAGTCGTTAAGCGTCTGCCTTCGGCTCAGGTCATGTTCTTGAGGTCCTGGGATCAAGCCCTGCATCCGGCTCCCTGCCCAGAGGGAAGCCTGCTTCTCCCTCTCCCACTCTCCCTGCTTGTGTTCCTTCTCTCACTGTGTCTCTCTCTGTCAAATAAATAAAATCTTTAAAAAGAGAAGAAAAGAAAATACACATTTCAGAATATTAGAAATAAATATATTCCTGGGGCACCTGGGTGGCTCAGTTGGTTAAGCAACTGCCTTCGGCTCAGGTCATGATCCTGGAGTCCCAGGATCGAGTCCCGCATCAGGCTCCCCACTCAGCAGGGAGTCTGCTTCCGCCTGTGAACCTGTCTCCTCTTGTGTTCTCTCTCTCATTCTCTCTCTCTCAGATAAATAAATAAAATCTTAAAAAAAAGAAAGTTTAAAAAAAAAAAAAGAAATATATTCCTACAACATTCTTGAACATTCTTAGTTTGCCTTTAGGGTGAGTACTTGTATCTGTTTTGTATCTTGTATGTTGGGTTTTTTAAAGTTTTATTGTAATAAAAGATATATTTTTGAATATCTAATACAAAATTTATGTAAATATAATTAATGTATAATTTTTCACCTATAGTGTTCTCATACTGTTGTTTTCTGGATAAAATAAAAATTTTTAGGTTCCCTGCTCCTATTAAAAAAATATGCTAACATCATTCTCATATGGTAACTGTTTGAATTGTATGTTTTTGCTAAAGTTTATAATATGGAAACCTTATAAAAGACTGAATAAAAATGAAATCTGCACATATGAGCATATATTTTAAAATCAGATTTCTTGTTAATATGCCTAAACTTGGGATTTATATCTTGGTGCATATATATCTAAATCTGGAATACTGAATTTTTATAGTAGTACTTTACATTTTGGAGCTTTGGTGATCATTTCAAAGTAAGAACATACTTATTCCTAATTTTTGTGATCCTTATCTTAAAAGCTTTGAAGATAGAAGTATGTTGAATACTGGTCCATGTAACCATTAACCTTTTGTATGTGTATTTAAGGATCGAGACACACAGAAGATCCAGTGGATAGATCGCTTTATAGAAGAACTTCGTACAAATGACAAGTGGGTGATTCCTGCACTGAAACAAATAAGAGAAATTTGTAGTTTGTTTGGTGAAGCACCTCAAAATTTGAGGTAGGGCTTTTAATATAGAAAATTTTCTAATTTTTATGTATATATTATGTTGAAAACAGCATACCAATAAAATCAAATGTTAAAATAGCAGTTAGCATCTGAATCAAGATACTGCCTTGAGCTCTTTGTACAGAATTGTCTTTGACTTCTAGCAGATACACCAAACATTATGGCATGGGTGGTTTTACCCTTCTTATGGGTTTCAAGATAAGAATAAGTGATTTAATTTATGAAAATAAGATTTTATTTAAAGATAACTTTTACTATATTATTTTATTTAGATTTTTTTTTAAGATTTTATTTATTCATTTGAGACACAGAGATACAGAGAGAGAGCATGAGCAAGGGGAGAGGCAGAGGGAGAGGGAGAAGCAGGCTCCCAACTGAGCCAGGAGCCAGATGCGGGGCTCGATCCCAGGACCCTGGAATCATGACCAGAGCCTAAGGCAGATGCTTAACAATCCTCTGAGCCACCCAGGCACCCCTATTCAGATTTTTCTTTTTTTTTTTTTTTTAAGATTTTATTTATTCATTTGAAACAGAGATACAGAGAGAGAACGAGAGCATGAGCAGGGGAGAGGCAGAGGGCGAGGGAGAAGCAGGCTGCCCACCGAGTCAGGAGCCAGACATGGGGCTCGATCCCGGGACCCTGGGATCATGATCTGAGCCGAAGGCAGATGCTTAACCATCTGAGCCACCCAGGCGCCCCCCTATTCAGATTTTTCTTAAAGATCTAATTTTATGTTTGGTCTTGATGCCAGATTGTGGTTATGGTTATGGGAATAATTTACCTTTTACTTTCTTGTAATCAGTTTGGAACTAATGACACGTAAAGAAAAAATAACATGGAAAAATCTTAGGAATAGTGCAACCAGGGTTTAAGTGCAGTTAGGCTTCCTGATAGTGAACCCTAGTTTCTCTAACTAGCAGTAATCATAGAAAGAGTCTGTAACCATTTAGAATCTGTTTTCTTGTAAGACAATTACGTGATTGCCAAGATTTTTTTTTTTACAGCTCTGGGTGGATATAATTGTGTGTGTCAACAGGATTCCTGTTGAAACTGAATTACATAATTCCTTTTTTTTTTTTTTTTTTTGAGAGAGTGAACGAGCAGGCAGGGTGGGGAGTGGGTCTAGTGCGGGTAGAGGGAAAGAGACAATCTTGAGCAGGCCCCCCACCCCAAGCAGAGCTTGACACAGGGCTCGGTCTCATGACCCTGAGATTATGACCTGAGCTGAAATCAAGAGTTAGATGCTTAACCAACTGAGCTGCGCAGAAGGCGCTACAGAATCCCACTTTTATGCTTTAATTTTTCAGGTTGGATTTTGATTATTTTCCAATGCTGGAAAAATAACATGAAATTAGGAAACTTCGTGGACATAAATACTGGAGGAAATCATGAAATAATCTATGGATAATATTTTTTTTATAAAGGACATATTTTGATTGTGGTTGATTCACCATACATGTCTTTTTTCAAACATACCCATTTTTGGTTGCTTATTTACTCATGCAGTATTACATAGTCTTCAAAGGCAGGTGATTTAATCACCAGTGGATTAATAATGAAGTGAGCATTGATTGGTTTCATTGAAAATGGCAAAATAGAAGGGGAACTGGGTCTCTTTCTGGTTATACTCAGGGGCAAAATTGGTTGCACATTCAGTGTTAACGGAATGAACTTTTAAGGGCTAATATACTTGCTCATGCAAATTTGTCCCTGTGCTTTGTTACTTACATAAGATTAATGTCCTGTCTGAAGTTGGAGAATACTGATTGGTGATTTCGTATAAGATGAGAATGTTAGAATAAATATTTATGTTTTGAGACCTTGATTATTCTCTTTAAACTGCTTGATATTTTGCTATTAAAAGGAGGATATAGACCCAGTTTTTATTACGAATGTAAAACATTTTAAACATCTGAATTAGCAGTTGGGACAGTCTTTGTAAATTCTTAGTTACAACAGTGTTCATTGCCTAATTATACTGTTAAGTTCTTCTCGTTTTAGTCAAACTCAGCGAAGTCCCCATGTATTTTATCGTCATGATTTAATCAACCAGCTTCAGCACAATCATGCCTTAGTTACTTTGGTAGCAGAAAACCTTGCAACTTACATGAATATTGTTCGACTGTATGCTAGAGGTATGTATTTATAACTAAAATCAGCTATTGGGGATCAAGTATAGGCTTCCCTTCCCTGGTTTTTGTTTTGTCCTCAGTGTTAATTACCTCAGAAATGAAAATATATAAGTTTTTCCTAGATCAGAAAATGGAAGTGAAATACTCTTCTACATCTCCTCGGCCTTTCAAAACTTATACCAACTGAACTTCAGGTCAGTTTTTCAAGGCCTGTTACTAAGTGCTTATCTTTCCACATCTGGGAGCTCTGTCTGCTCTTACCGCATTGGTTGATATTCTCTTGGGTATTTACCTAACTTACTTTAAATTTTTGCATTCTTCTTGCCACACTGCTTTTCACGAAAACTTGATTAATAATTCCTTTGTTAATTTTGACCAATTTTGTTTTGGAATAACACATTACAGTTGTTTTTAATAACCCTGAATTAACATTTTCCATTGTTCAAAAAAAATTATTAGAAATTTACAGGATGAATGACATGTTCTTATTGGTTCTCAGAATGTGAAACTGTTTAAATATGTTAAGATAAACTTTGCTCTGGTTTACAACAGAAACCGTTTTAATATTTGCCATATGAGGACTCTCTTCTTGATGTTTTAAGGATCAATTCCAATATTATTTGTCCTTATCAAAAGTTTTATTAGAATCTATGTGTGCTTGAACACACAAAGTATTCTTTATATATCTATACCTCCTCTGTATTACAACAGATTCATAGACAAACACAAAACCCAGCTGACTTACAGGCCCAGTTTGTATATTTGAGTATGGAGAAGAAAATTTTTCCGTTTTCCAATTGAAAACCGGATTGAGCATAATGTGGAACTGAAAATACTACTCTGTTGATGTGCTATGTCAGGATGTGTAGAATTGAGTTATATATTTAAAATGGGGATATTTTTAATACTCATTGTTTGACTACAATAATAGGCTCTGTACTTGTGCTTGTGCCTTAGATGGTTGAAGTGTGTGTGGTTGGCTGATGTGATCCCCACATTGTTACTAATTTATACTTAGCTTTATAAAAGTTATAGAAACAAAATGGAAAAGTTAAGCAACTTTTTAGATACACCTAATGATTGTATTGGCTTCCTGTTCCTTTTATATTTTACCCACTGTGTCCATTCTAGTCCTGGGGCTAGAATAGCAGTCTAAGCATCAGATGTTATAATTGGCCTCATTTTAGGTTCCAGTGTTCCTTCTTAGCAAAATGGTAGGATAGGGAAGGTACTGTAGGCATGAAACTTTGTGATTTTTCTCTAGCAAGAGCAGCCAAAATCAGTGAGAATAAGGTAGAATTTTGAATGTAGTTCCCTTGAGATTTTTAGGATGTTAAATTTTATTCCTGGTAGAGAGCCCTCCTAATGCCAATTAAGACCTTTCCCAAAAGGAATCACCTACATATTAAGCTTCAGTGGTAAGTTTAATTTACTTCCATCTTTATGTGATTCTGTGTTATTTTAATGTCATCATCAGTAAAAACCAAATTGCCAAGGCAGTCAGATGGGGCACATGTGCATTTCTCCCTCACTAGGATCCTATTCCATTTAGTCAGATTGTATCAGTGTTCTTGGCATATCTCACTTTCATGACTTCAAGATTGTCAGCATTTTTTTTTTAAAGATTGTATTTATTTGAGAGGGAGAGAGCATGAGTGGGGGAGGGGCAAAGGGAGAGGGAGAAACAGATACCCCTCTAAGCCCAACTCGGGGCTGGATCCCAGGATCCTGAGATCATGACCTGAGCCTAAGGCAGATGCTTAACTGACTCAGTGACCCAGGCTCCCCAAGAATGTCAGCATTCTTCATAATCTTCTCTATATTGCTTTTTGGAAGGTTAGAAATAAGAGTGCAGGCTTTAAATTTAGACAGTTTAAACTTAATCTATATAACCTCTAAGTTAATTAAGCCTCTGTAGTTAAAATTTACCAAACTGGTAAAATGAAGATAACAAGAGTATGTATTTCCTAAAGGAGTTGCTAAAATGTAGTTTAGATTCTTTTTTTCTTAGAGACAGAGAAAGCATGCACAGAGGGAAGGGTTAGAGGGAGAGGCATAAGCGGACTCCCTGATGAGCAAGGAGCCCAATGCAGGGCTCCATCCCAGGATCAGGAGATCATGACCTGAGCCAAAGGCAGATGCTTAACCGACTGAGCCACCCAGGCTCCCTAAAATGGGGTTTGCTCCTAAAACTTCTAACATTAAATTACTTCTGACCTAGAGCTCAAAAACAACACAAACTGTGGTGATTACATTTATATAAGAAGCAGGTTTCTTGTTCTCCTGAAATGACAACATATGCTATCAGATGTTATAAGATTCCCACAGTTCACTGATATTTGTTCAGTGTCATTTCATTGGTGTTATACATTTGCCAGCACTGCATTGTGTTTCTAGAATGCATCTTTTGGTTTTGGAAGAGGTTAGTGCCCCAGTGGTATGGCCAGCTGATTGCACTTCTACTTTTAGTAACTTACTAAAATCCTTACAACTTTTATATGTGGAAATAAAAATGAGCTCTGATGACTCCTTCTTAGTGAGCTTCATATGCCTCAGTATTTCCTCAATCACATTTTTTTAAATGTGCACCAACAAAGTATGATACAGTTCAATTTAGTTCATTAGAATGGATCCTTTGAACTGATTTGCACTTAGAGTTTTAGGTGTCATTTTCTTCAGTTTCTGGATAAGGATTATGAGGATTTACACTAATTATAGAACACATTGAAATTCATTTAGACCTGTGTTTTCTAAGGACTGACACTGCCATATCCCCTTCCCATTCTCTGATTTCATTTTCAGGACTACTTGCCAACTTAAAGTTCTCTTTGCAAGGGTCATTCAACAAGAGTGCTTTGGTAGAATGACATGTCCTGACTCAGTTCACTTAGTAGTTCTACCACATTTCTATATGTGAGCCATGAAGAACTTTTAGATATTTGTGGGTTATTGTAATTTAAAAAGTACTTTTACCTAGTATTCTCATTTTATTGAGCTAGTAACTCTCTGGAGGCCTACAGTAGGAAAGTACAGGATGAGACTTGAACATTTTAATGCCATAAGTTGTGTATAAAGAACTATATTGGCATGTCAAAAAGATAAAGAAGTTATTGCTCACTAGGTCAATCTGTAATACTTGGAGCATCATAATAATGATACTATGGATCATAGCCTTTTCAGTATATAAGTGCTTGAGTCCATAGTGATATAAATGAATAAATGAAGGAGAATGTCAACTAAAAATGTAGGAAAAAATAACAGATGAAAAAAAAACCTAGTGAGTTGGGCGCCTGGGTGGCTCAGTTGGTTAAGCAACTGCCTTCGGCTCAGGTCATGATCCTGGAGTTCCAGGATCAAGTCCTGCATCGGGCTCCCTGCTCGGCAGGGAGTCTGCTTCTCCCTCTGACCCTCCTCCCTCTCATGCTCTCTGTCTCTCATTCTCTCTCTCTCTCAAATAAATAAATAAAATCTTTAAAAAAAAAAAAAAAAACTAGTGAGTTAAATTTTGATGAGGACCAGAATAATGACATAGTATCAGAATATCATTCCACAAATTGTATCTTTTGTGGTATTTCTTGTCAAAATACATAAACTGAATGAAACTAGAGGTAACATGAACCCAAATTAAGTGGCATTGGCCAAGAGTTTGTTTTTTGTTTTTTGTTTTTTTTTTAAGATTTTATGTATCAGAAAGAGAGGGAGAGCACAAGCAGGGGGAGAGCAGGCAGAGGGAGAAGCAGACTCACCACTGATCAGGGAGCCTGATGTGGGACTCAATCCCAGGACCCTGGGATCATGACCTGAGCTGAAGGCAGACTCTTAACCAACTGAGCTACGCAGGGACCCCAAGCAGCTTTTTATTCTTTAAAATGGTCTGTCAAGATAAGAAATGTGAAAAATAACTAAGGAAACTCTAGGTTTAAGGAAATGACCTCATGCAACATATGAGCCTAAATTGATTCTGGACTGGGGAAAAAAGGAAAGCATAAAGGACATTATTGGGATTGGATGTTACTGGGATGAAATTTAAATATAGGCTGTGGATCAGATAATACTCTTCTATTAATCTTAAAATCAGATGAGTATACTAGGGTTTATGTCTTTGTTATTTGTAAATGTAGTTTTAAGGAGTAAAGTAACTGGTATTCAGTTTACGTTCAGATGGTTAACAAAACTGATAAATATATACATAAAATAGAAACCTTATAAAACAAATGGACAAAATGTAAATAATTACATGTATCTGGGTAAAGTATAGTTCCTTCTATTATTTTTACACTTAGAAAACATTATATCAAAAAAGAAAGTTACACAGAGCTCTCCTCTCCTCCCACCAATTGATCTGCCAAGGAAACCCACACACATTTTTAGACAAAAGTATCTAAGCAGCTAAAGTGGTAGTCCAGAGTTTAGTCTCATAGTATTTCAAGTTCAGTGCTCTGAAAAACTGGAAAACTTATATATAGTGGGAAAAATTTTCTGTAATTTTGGAAGCTTAAGGTTTGGTGCAATTGATGATTCTCAAGAAGTTGTAAAATTGCTGGCAGATGCTTACTCATAAGGAAGATACAAAATAGTCATAATATGTGGATCTCCTTTCTTTACTGAAATTGAGATAACATTTCTAAACATTCTGTATTATTCATCTTTATAGCAAGTCACGGTTTTACATCCAATTGCTGTTTTTCTGATGTGGAAAAATTTGGAAAACTTGGGTTGCCTTTAACAATTTTAAAAGGATTAGAATTCTTGGGTAGCATTACTGACACAATCAAGTTTTTTTGTTTTTAAGATTTTACTTATTTATTTGACAGAGAGAGAGTGAGAGAGAGAACACAAGCAGGGGGATTAGGAGAGGGAGAAGCAGGCTTCCTGCAGAGCAGGGAGCCCGATGTGGGGCTCAGTCCCAGGACCCTGGGATCACGACCTGAGCTGAAGGCAGACGCTTAACGACTGAGCCACCCAGGCACCCGACACAATCAAGTTTTAAGAGATATATAACACATGTATCAGTACCTAACTAAAAAGGAATTGTATAACTTCCAAATCCTTTGTAACTTGCTTCAAAAGTTTGAAATAAATGTCTTTGATTCCTAAATGGTTGACCATGCTTGCTGGAGGCATTTAATTGCCCCATTTTCCGTACTGCATAGAAACCAGCTTGGTTCCAGGCAGAGGGCTTTATCCAAGCCTTCTAATTCTTTCGTGATGTTCTTTTGCCTGATACTGAATAAACAGACTTACAAGAATTTTTTTTTAAGAAAAGGTTTTTATAAGTCTGAATTGACTTCCTTTTTGAATAAACATCTCACATACACACAAAATAGTGTACATGATATTTTTAGGACAATCTATACTATTTAATTTTATCCTTTTCTTTTTCACCGACTAAGGATTTTTCACCTACCATATGTGATGTTAATAAAGGAAGTCCAAAGTACTTACTAATTTTTATGTTTTAAAAATTGGATTTCCCACTGAGTCTAGGCCTAGTTATATTGGTTTTTGTAATCATATGGGGAGGGGAGGGTTTTTTTAATTACTGAGGCTGTTAGAGACATTGGTACTCTGGTGCTGGGGTACTTTGATAACTTTATCAAATATAGTAGCACCTTAGTCATCCTAATTCTTCTATGAGTGCCCTTAGTGGTATTTTTTACTCTAAAATTCTTTTCCTAAAATTCTTTTTCTGTAAGAAAAGTTTTAGTATTAATGGGGGAAAATGAAGGGAAAACATCATAAACTGTACTCACAAATTGCTTCAGTATATATGAAGAATGAAAGGGAATTGTGCTGAAAATTTTTTGATTGTACATCAGTGGATTTTATTTTCCTTTTGGCTATGTAAAATGTTAATTTTGTGGGGAAGATTGGATATGTCAATACTACTATTATAGGTTGCCTGATAATAAGTGATTATTGACCTTATAATTTCCTTAAGTAAAAGTTAGCATTGATGTGGATATACATGTGTATTATGCATAATTTTTGTTAATTTGCAGACCATGAAGATTATGACCCACAAACTGTGAGGCCTGGAAGTAGATACAGTCATGTTCAAGAAGTCCAAGAACGGCTTAACTTCCTTAGGTTGGTTTTAAGCAATTAGTGCTGTTCTCTTTAAGGCACAGAAAACAAATATAGTGTTAATATTCATTATAGTTGTACTTAATGTGGCCATTCTACCCTGCAGCTGAATATTTTCCCACATAAAAAGCATTGCCAAAAGTTTAATGTAACACTTCCTGTGTGTTCATTTTTAAATACTTTAAGATTATTTGCTAAGCTTTAACTTTAGTCTTTTTTTTGAAGACTGCATTTTAAGTTTCACAATATAGTTTATGTTAGAAATAAAAGTTCATTCATTACACATTTTCATACTTCAAACTATAAGACAAAAAATAGTCAGCTCTAGGCAACTACATTTTAATTAAGGCTGTCGTGGCACTAAGGAACAGGGTTTTGGTATGCTTTAACAAAAGTTAATCTAAACCTATATGTAATAACATTCGGATGTGGTTAAGGAAAAATTGCCTGACTTAAAAAAAACAAAACTAAATATTGTGTTAAGCTGAATTAGTATGGTTAGCATTTAATGACATGTGTATGTGGATATGTATATATAGCTTAAATAATAGATTTCTTAGGAATGCAATAACCAGATCCTAGCAAAAAAGCATATTTGAATCATAAATATTGTTAAAAAATACTGAGGCTTTTTTTCATAAAATCTGTTGCATTAATTATTTTCATTAATTTTGGGGGCTTTTGTCTTTGGACTATGTTGTATACTGTATTTCTGTTATTAAACCATGTAATAATTTGTGGAGAAATATTTAGATTGACAGAGTCTGTTCTCTAATCTATGACTGCATTTAACAGTTTTGTAATATGTTGAATTGATCTCATCTTCTCCAGTACAAGTGTTTATATCATTTGAACTTGAGACAAATTCTAGTTATCAAATTTTATGACATTTACTTAAAGTGCCCCCCTTTTTTAAGCACCTGGATAAAAGGACATGCCTCCCTATAGTGGGCTACTATTGTTGATGGCTGTGTATTGTATCCTTTAGGTCTATTAGAAGAGAAAAATGGTTTGGAATTTATCTATTAATAAAGATTAGTATCTGAAGTCCTTTTATACCTCTTGCTCTGTAAATACTTAGTAGTGCAATTCTTTAAAGGCAAAGGAACTGAGAGTTAATGCTAGCTTTGCAGTGTTCACTTTAATCTGTATAGAAACTCTTGTGAGGCATTGTTACTCCTATTTGAAATAAATCTGCGATTCAGGTGGGTGAGGTAACTTGTTTGAAATCACATAACTGCATGTGATAGAACTGCACTCCTCATCTACTGTGTCTCACTTTAAAATCTATGGTTCTGTGACCCCAGTAATTTCCCAAACTTACCTGGGAGTCTTAGTTTGAAAAGTTTTGAATTTTACTGCAAACAGTAAGGCATTTTTTGCATTTTATTATTCTGGACCTTATGTAGCTCAATTATATATGAAGGTGCAAAGAATTAGATAGGATTAAAAGCTTAAAAGGCCTCTTTATACACAGACTTAAAAGTAAGGAGATCTTGGGCGCCTGGGTGGCTCAGTTGGTTAAGCGACTGCCTTCGGCTCAGGTCATGATCCTGGAGTCCCGGGATCGAGTCCCGCATCGGGCTCCCTGCTCGGCGGGGAGTCTGCTTCTCCCTCTGACCCTCCCCCCTCTCATGCTCTCTCTGTCTCATTCTTTCTTTCTCAAATAAATAAATAAAATCTTTAAAAAAAAAAAAAAAGGAGATCTTGGAGAACATACATAATTAATACCCAAAAGAAGAAAACCACAGACGTTAAATACTTCATACTCTATTGGACATGAAACCACTATGATATTGTTAATAAAGAATTAAATGCAGAATTATTACTCAGTTAAAATTAGCTTCTGTTTTTTTACTGTCATTCATAGAAATAGTAAACAGTAGGTGGAGGCAACTTACAGCTAGAGGAAACTAGAATCTGAAAAAGAGACTACTTAAAGCAGAACCATCATAATTTTACTGTATAATAACTTAATGACTTTTTTTTTAAGATTTTATTTATTTATTTGACAGAGAGAGATACAGCAAGAGAGGGAACACAAGCAGGGGGAGTGGGAGAGGGAGAAGCAGGCTTCCCGCGGAGCAGGGAGCCCAGTGCAGGGTTTGATCCCAGGACTCTGGGATCATGACCTGAGCCAAAGGCAGACGCTTAACAACTGAGCCACCCAAGCTCCCCGACTTAATGACTTTAATAGTCACAGAATTAAAAAGCCCAGAAGAACGTCACTGAATATTATACTAATGATTACTGACATAGAAATGAGCTTAAATAACAATTCACTTACCTCTGAAAGTTATTTAGTGTAATAAGCCATTTTCTAGTGAAACCATGTAAGTTTAGGAAACTAAACCAATATCTGGTTTCAAAAGCTGATCTTGTAGAGAACAAGGAAGAAATTTCTAATATTTAGCTGAAGTCACATAGCTGAATTGTTGCCACTTTGCAATTGCATCATAAATATATGCTTATTAAGTAAATGAGGTTTTGTTTTGGTTTTTTTTGCTGCTATATATAAGAAATAAATTCTTTTGAAAGAGTACCTCTTTAAGCTGTAATAAAAATTCATGTGTGATAAATTTAACTTCAAGCATATTGAAATAAATTGTGTTTCAGGATTATGTAGATCTAATTACTGATTTTTTTAATTTTTCCAAGATTTTTATTGAAGGATGGCCAACTGTGGCTCTGTGCTCCTCAGGCAAAACAAATATGGAAATGCTTAGCAGAGAATGCAGTTTACCTTTGTGATCGTGAAGCCTGTTTTAAGTGGTATTCCAAGTTAATGGGTGATGAACCAGACTTAGATCCTGATATTAATAAGGACTTCTTTGAAAGTAATGTGCTTCAGCTTGATCCCTCCCTGTTAACTGAAAATGGAATGAAATGTTTTGAACGATTCTTCAAAGCAGTTAATTGTCGTGAAGGGAAACTAGTAGCAAAAAGAAGAGCCTATATGATGGATGATTTGGAACTAATAGGATTAGACTACCTTTGGAGGGTAAGTGAGAAGTAGGAACTCTTGTTTGCAGACATTGTACCTGAGGTCGTTTTTTAAATATACTTAAACCATAATTTTGCCTATAAGTTATTTGTATTTATCCCCTGCTTTGATGTTTGTCATAGGAATCTGGGGGGAGAAATTGTTCATCTTTAGCTGCTGCTTATATCACTTCTGTTTGCCAGTGGCTTGGGTTTTTTCCCCCCTCAATTTTTTCTTTTACTATCTGCCACTGGTATTCTTGTTTGACTTCACCCAGAATCTTTTCAGATGTATATGAGTATACCATCCATTGTCTACCCACACGTTTTTCATCCACCCCTCATGAAAGTTGTTGTCTCTTTTACTTAGGTTTTGGGAGTTAATTGTATGTTTAATGCCAAAATGAATAATGGACAGAAGAGAAGATTCTTACTTGGGAGGAACTTTGAGTTAATACCTTTATTGACACTGTTTAATTTTTATTTGTTTAAGTATCAGAGAAAAGTTTAGCTGTATTCCATTTAAGGTTAACATTGCCATTTTGGTGGTGGAAATAAATCATGTTGCCATCTTAAATCGAACCTGTTATAAGTTACATATTTCAACTTTTACTTTATTTTTGTTGTATTGAGTTTTTGTTCTTTGTATTTTTTTTTTTTTTTGCAAACTAGGTAGACTAAGATTTTCTGTCCTTTTTCATTAAAGTTGGTGATTTTCAAATATTTTTAAAAAGCAGTATATTCTATAATAAAAAAATTTTATAATACCAGTTGAATTACTCCTTGAAAATCTCACAGCTTGTCTACCAGTTGCAGAGTTAAATAATATTGATTAAAATTTACTTTATCCTAATTTCTCTATTCGGAACACCTACATTTTATGTATATTAATCCTTTATTTTCAGGCTTATTTAATTTTATCTTGCTTCATTTAAGTGCCATATTAAAATAGTTCTTTTTTTTTAAATTTTTTTTTTTAAGATTTTATTTATTTATTCATGAGAGACAGAGAGAGAGAGAGGCAGAGGGAGAAGCAGGCTCCCAAGGAGGAGGGAGCCCGATGTGGGACTCGATCCCAGGACCCTGGGATCATGACCTGAGCCGAAGGCAGACGCTTAACCATCTGAGCCACCCAGGCGCCCTTAAAATAGTTCTTGAATGTTACTAACACTCTAATTTTTGGATCTAGGCTGTGATTCGGAATAATGATGGCATTGCCAACAGAGTTATAGATCACCTTAAAGAGATGTATACAAACCTTGGCCCCAGGTTACAGGTTAGTCAGGTGAGGTTTCAACTGCATAAAAACTTCTGCTTCAGCTAGGTCAGAAGTACTCTTGTGTTTAGAGGAAGATTTTTAAACTTATAACTAGAAATTAATTTTTTAACTCTTGTCAAAATATTTAAGTATTTAATCCACATTTGTCCCTTATAAAATACTAACTGAAAGATTGTTGGCTTGGTAATTACCCTTAGGTGGTTAGTATTATTTCAAACAAAATAATTCATTATTTATGTTGAGATGGCCAAAAGTTTAACTTACTTGACACTTAGTCCCAAACGTTTTTTTCTTGTTGTTTTTAATAATTGGTTTAATCACTTATTTTCTTGTTAGCAGCTTCCTTCTGTGTATTATATTACTGGATAAATATGTAATTGATAGTTACCTACAAGTTGAAATTTTATTTTATTTTTTAGATTACTGACTGCCATATTTGTTTCTGAAGCAACTAAACTATCTTGCTTTGGCTTATTATTTATAGGTGGTTATCCATGAAGACTTCATCCAATCTTGCTTCGATCGTTTGAAAGCCTCATATGATACATTATGTGTTTTGGATGGTGATGAAGACAGTATTAATTGTGCAAGACAGGAAGCCATTCGAATGGTTTGAGTATTAACTGTTTTAAGGAAATACATAAATGAATGTGACAGCGATTATCAGAGGAAAGAACAATTCTGCCTATGTCAAGGTTTGTAAGAAATTGATCCACTAGTTAATTTGCAGTCATTTATTATTTTCCTAGCCAATTATTTAAGAAAGTAATGACTTTGATAGGCTAAAGGGGCAGTAAATAAAATTTTCATTCTGGATTTCTGTGTCCTACCTTTTAAAAATGGTATTCACATTCTCCTAGATGTAATTTTGTTTTTTGGGTTTTTTTAAAGATTTTATTTATTTATTTGACAGAGAGAGACACAGTGAGAGAGGGAACACAAACAGGGGGATTGGGAGAGGGAGAAGCAGGCTTCCTGCAGAGCAGGGAGCCTGATGTGGGGCTCAATCCCAGGACCCTGGGATCATGACCTGAGCCGAAGGCAGACGCTTAACGACTGAGCCACCCAGGCATCCCGTAATTTTCTTTTAAGTAGAAAATTTTGATTTATATTGTCATTAAGTACAATTTTTCTTTTTTTTTTTCTGTTTTCTTTGTTTTCTTCCTACCTCCCTTCCTGTCTTTTTGTTTGGTTTGGTTCCAAGTTATTATTACCTATTAAGTGGGAATGGTATTTTATAGCTGCTGTATATTTTTATTTTAATGATACTCATTCACACTAGTAAAAATAAAATTCTTAAAAGCTACTTATTTGGGGCTCCTGGGTGGCTCAGTCGTTAAGCGTCTGCCTTCGGCTCAGGTCATGATCTTGGAGTCCCAGGATCGAGTCCCGCATCGGGCTCCCTGCTCAGCAGGAAGCCTGCTTCTCCCTCTCCCACTCCCCCTGCTTGTTTTCCCTCTCTCGCTGTGTCTCTCTCTGTCAAATAAATAAAAATCTTAAAAAAAAAAGCTACTTATTTAATAGATATGAAGAAGAAAGTCTTAAAATGATGTTTGCTAAATTTTCTTTTGATTTTGGAACTACTATAAAGTAAATAATTTACTAAATTAAATTTTAGTATAATAAATTAGAAATAAATTCAGTATTATGCAATATAAGTCAGATAATTATAAATTAAGTAGAAAACAAGCTAACTTATTTAAAAATAGTTCAAATGGCATTTTTAGATTTGGGAGAAGTTTATAGAGTAAGTACTGTCAGATTTTTTTAAATTGTGATCACTTTTATAAATAAATGTAGAATGTTTCTTGAATATTTTTGTTTTGTATCTTATCTGTGAGAAGAGAGTATTGCAAGTTAAGTATTTTTGAATGACTTTTGTTTTTAAGAATTTTTGTAAATGTTTAATGTAATGTTAATGCATTTTAATATTTCTGTTGATACTCTCAAGTTGAAATGTATCTCTTCTACATTTGAAAATATTCTTAGGTATTGAACTTTTGTAGCTTAAAATAACTGATGTCTATTACAACTTATCATAAAGTAGAAATCTTTGGTTCTACAGCCATAGAAACAAAGACTAACCAGTGGAATATAATCATATTGTATTTCCAAAATTAACTATGATGTTCATAATTTACAGAAACAAAAAGTTATTTTTAATATTCTAAAAAAAGTAAATTTAAGTATCTTCCTCATAATAATAAGAAAATAGTTGTCCCAGCTTCATGTTGGTAATCTGCTGAATATGATTGTACATTTTTAAAAATTTTTTAATTCTTTTAATTTATATATCTTTTTTTTTTTTTTTTTAAAGATTTTATTTATTTATTCATGAGAGAGAGAGAGAGAGAGGCAGAGGCAGAGGGAGAAGCAGGCTCCCCACGGAGCAGGGAGCCCGATGCGGGACTCGATCCCAGGACCCTGGGATCGTGACCTGAGCTGAAGGCAGACGCTTAACCGACTGAGCCACCCAGGCGTCCCTAATTTATATATCTTTTTTAGAGCATTCCGTGGTAAACACCTCTCTCTTATAGTTCGATTTCCAAACCATGGCAGACAGGTTGACTACTGGACATATGGTCTCATACAAATGATACAGTTGGTTCAGTATGACAATGTATTCTCAACTGTATTAAAGCAAATGTAGCCCATACAAAAATTGAACTCTTCGTGGGTGGTGAGCTAATAGATTCTGAAGATGACAGAAAGCTAATAGGACAATTAAACTTAAAAGATAAATTGGTAAGTACATAAATAATTTTCAAATACTCCCAAAGAATTAAACATTGAAGCTGTTTTTCATTCATTCAGTAAATGTTTAGTGAGACTTATACACAGTTTTCTCCATTAAGTTTTTGGGTTATAACCCTGAAAAAGATAGGTAACATCACACTAGTATAGTGGAAAAAGTAAACTACTAAATGGTTTTTTTGAACAGAACTTTTTAAATATTTCTAAAATTAAAGCATGAAATATTTTTTAGTCTTTTGGTATAACAAATTTCTGTATTTTGTGGACGTATTTTCTCTTGTCTTTGCTACTAATATACTCTAGCATTTTTAGGTACAGCTAAACTTACACAAGTAAGTTCCAATATGCCTTCAAGCCCCGATAGTTCTTCTGATTCTTCAACTGGATCACCTGGCAACCATTGTAATCACTACAGTGATGGTCCCAATCCAGAAGTGGAAAGCTGTTTGCCTGGGGTGGTAAGTTAACTACTATATGAGAAGCATTATACTTTCCACGGCAAATATAAAGAAATGTATGGAATGGGTTTTTTTGTAAGCATTTTACAAGTTCATAGATGCGGCAAATGTCAAATAAATATATGCAGTTAAGTAGTAACTTCTGGATGGATTTTTTAAATGTTGGAGTTTAAAATAAAATTTTTCCATAGATACAGTACAATATTTGGGTAGAATCTGTTACAGTTGAACTATAACATACTGTTAAATTTATACCTGTAGGAAATTCTGCTGTATTATAAGTCTTTTCTTTGGAACTGTTTTTAAAGAAATATATAATCTGCTGTCTTTCTCTAATTCTTAGTAATATTTTTCATACCTAAAGAATCAATAACTGCTTAATTTCTTCACATTTTGTCATCCCTCTACCTCTTAAGAATTGTCACAGCTGAAGTAGCACCAGCTGCTTCAGTGTTAGAGGGATGTGAGTCCCTTTAGCAATGAGATTAGAGATTTATCAGCAGTCTTTACTCCTCAAGGGGTGAAATCCCTTTTGTATAAATGTCTGAGTGCTATGTGAAATTTATAGTTTACAAAACAGTAGAACAACTGGTGCAAAGAAATTACTCAAAGTAGCTTGAGTAATTGGAAAACATAATTATTAAGTTTGCATCATAAGGGATCAGTGGATTTGGGAAAGTGAAAAGATGGGGAAGGCAGATAATTTCAGGTAGTAAGAATGCCAAAGATGTGATAGACAGGTGGAAAGCTTATTTGGGGTTAGTGAATAGATTAATTTTAAATAACAAAAACCATTTAAACTTTAAGTTATAGGTAAGTCTTTTTTGTTTTCTGTATTCCAGATAATGTCACTGCATCCCAGGTACATAGCTTTCCTTTGGCAAATTGCAGACTTAGGTAGCAATCTGAATGTGCCACCTCTTAGGGATGGAGCAAGAATACTTATGAAACTTATGCCCCCAGGTAAGAAAATTGTCTGACTTTCTCCCATCTGCCCCCATCTTCTTCCACTCGATGTTGACAAGTACATGAGATAGAATACTTAGCATAAAACTGGCTGGCTCAGTTATGAGAGTATGTGACTCTTGAGCTCAGGATTGTGAGTTCAAACCCCACTTTGGATGCAGAGATTCCTTAAAAAAAATTTTTTTTAAGTATTTAGCATTTAATTTTTAAATTAGGTTTAGTAGACTAATGCATACAATTCAGAAAGTCAGGATTCTTGATAGGCTACACTGAAGAATAATGAACTGCTACCTCACCCTCCCTATGTTCCATTTCCCTACCAAAGAAACAACCATTTTCAACATTTAGCTTTTATTATTGCATATGCCTAGTTACCACTAAATAATATGTTCAGATCATTTTTATGTCATTTGGGCATTGTATACTTACTTTAGGCAAAAATATATTTCTTAATCTCACATCCTTTTTTGGTCATCTCACATTTTTTGCTTACATCTTGATAAATCATTTACATTTTCAAAACTGTAAATATACATATATTGGGCTTAATAAAATATGTTACTAACATTTTAAAAAGGCTGCTAAAATATTTTTTTATTTTATTAATTTTTTTAAGTTTCTATTTCAATTCCAATATAATTAAATATGTTATTTTAGTTTCAGGTATACAACACTGTGACTCAACAGTTACGTGAAAATATTTTCATTTCCTGTGTTGTTTACACTTCTTTATTCTAGATTTTAAAATTCAGCCCTTATATTCACTTAGTTTTCTATGGCATTTATTACTAAGTTTCTCACACTGCCTCTGGTAATTTCATAAAACAATTTTCCACAGGGTCGTATGTATCTTATTTTCTTGTTTTCTTTTTCTTTAGTGTAGTTTTTTCTTTCATACAGATACCGTTCTGCAACTTCTTTGTAATAGACTTTCTTTTGGTGAATCCTACTATGTTTCTTTGTGATGTTTCTTTCTTGCATCAGTCCTCATTTTACTGAAGTACATCCTCCTAATAAAGGATACATAAAGGGAAGCACATTTTTTAAAAGATTGTTCAATAGAATACAACTAAAATCTCACTCGGAGGGATATATATTTTTTGTTTTGTTCTTTTTCTTACATGCAGTCGTTTCAGCATAGAGTTGAAGGTTGAATATTTGTTCCATTATAGTTCAGTAGCAGTGTTGGCTGGTGGAAGATTGAGCTGTTTATATGTTAACTGTCTGTTAGGAAAGGTTGGGATTGTTTTGTTTAGTTTTGTTTTGTTTCCCTGTGAGTTCTGAAATCTTATGATGAAGTCTCTTGGGGGGACATGGGTGTGTGTCTTTTGTTGATGAGGGCTCAGTGGACCTTATTGGTGAAAACGTTAATTTTTTCCTTTTTTCTTTCTTCATGGCCTTATTTGTGCGTTTGAAGGTTTCTTTGTTTTTTTGTGTGTTTTTTGCTTTAGAATGTGCTGTTGTATATTTGTGTAGAATGTTGGTAAGTCTATCTTACGTAAAATTTTGCCTTTCACACTATTACCGTTTTCCTTTTAAAAATTATTTTTTGGGGCTCCTGGGTGTCTCAGTCCAGTTAAGCATCTTCCTTCAGCTCAGGTCATGATCCCGGGGTCCTAGGATCAAGCCCTGTATTGGTCTTCCTGGGGGGAGGGAGTTTGCTTCTCCCTCTCCATCTCTCCTTGCTTGTGTTCTATCAAATAAATAAAATCTTAAAAAGAAAAAAAAAAGATGAGAGGAAAATCCTTTTCAAGATTTTATTTATTTATTCATAAGAGACAGAGAGAGAGAGAGGCAGAAGGAGAAGCAGGTTCCCACTGAGCAGGGAGTCCGATGTGGGGTTCAATCCCAGGACCCTGGGATCGTGACTGGAGCCGAAGGCAGACCCTTAACCATCTGAGCCACCCAGGCACCCAATAGGAAAATCCTTTTAAAAAAAATGTTTGTGCATCACTCTTCAGTTGACTTTCTTTTAGTTTGTAACACTTTCATGATCTCTTTTTTCTGTTACTGCTTCATAGAGTTGTATTTTTATTTTTATGAACATTTTACAGTGTTTCTGCTATATGTTCTGCAAAACCTCATGTCCTGCAAAACCCTGTATTTGTTATTACTACTGAGCTAATTGCAAAATTCAGAAAAGTGGGTAGTACAATACAAACTGTATACAATATATACGATATACATCTTCTTTATCCATTCATCTGTCCATGGACGTCTGGGCTCTTTCCATAGTTTGGCTATTGTGGACATTGTTGCTATAAACACTGGGGTGCACGTGCCCCTCTGGATCACTACATTTGTATCTTTGGGGTAAATTCCCAGCAGTGCAATTGCTGGGTCATAGGGTAGCTCTATTTTCAATGTTTTGAGGAACCTCCGTACTATTTTCCAGAGTGGCGGAACCAACATACATTCCCACCAACATACTTTCCAACCAACGCTGTAGGAGGGTTCTTCTTTCTCCACATCCTTACCAACATCCATTGTTTCCTGACTTGGTAATTTTAGCCGTTCTGACTGGTGTGAGGTGATACCTCATTGTGGTTTTGATTTGTATTTCCCTGATGCCAAGCGATGTTAAGCACTTTTTCATGTGTCTGTTGGCCATTTGGATGTCTTCTTTGCAGAAATGTCTGTTCATGTCTTCTGCCAATTTCTTGGTTGGATTATTTATTTTTGGGGGCTGTTGAGTCTTTATAGATTTTGGATACTAGCCCTTTATCTGATACGTCATTTGCAAATATCTTTTCCCATTCTTTCAGTTGTCTTTTGGTTTTGTTGACTGTTTCTTTCACTGTGCAAAAGCTTTTTATCTTGATGAAGTCCCAATAGTTCATTTTTGCTCTTGCTTCCCTTGACTTTGGCAATGTTTCTAGGAAGAAGTTGCTGTGGCTGAGGTCGAAGAGGTTGCTGCCTGTGTTCTCCTTTAGGATTTTGATGGACTCCTGTCTCACATTGAGGTCTTTCAACCATTTCAACCATTTTTGTGTGTGGTGTAAGGAAATGGTCCAGTTTCATTCTTCTGCATGTGGCTGTCCAATATTCCCAGCACCGTTTGTTGAAGAGACTCATTTTCCATTGGACATTCTTTCCTGCTTTGTCAAAGATGAGTTGACCATAGAGTTGAGGGTCCATTTCTGGGCTCTCTATTCTGTTCCATTGATCTATGCATCTGTTTTTGTGCCAGTACCATACTGTCTTGATGATGACAGCTTTGTAATAGAGCTGGAAGTCCGGAATTGTGATGCCGCCAGCTTTGCTTTGCTTTTTCAACATTCCTCTGGCTATTCAGGGTCTTTTCTGGTTCCATACAAATTTCAGGATTATTTGTTCCATTTCTGTGGAAAACATTGATGGTATTTTGATAGGGATTGCATTGAATGTGTAGATTGCTCTCGGTAGCATTGACATCTTCACAATATTTGTCCTTCCAATCCATGAGCGTGGAACGTTTTTCCATTTCTTTGTCTTCCTCAATTTCTTTCATGAGTATTTTATAGTTTTCTGAGTACAGATCCTTTGCCTCTTTGGTTAGATTTATTCCTAGGTATCTTACGGTTTGGGGTGCAATTGTAAATGGGATCGACTCCTTAATTTCTCTTTCTTCTTTCTTGTTGGTGTATAGGAATGCCACTGATTTCTGTGCATTGATTTTATAACCTGCCACTTTACTGAATTCCTATATGAGTTCTAGCAGTTTTGGGGTGGAGTCTTTTGGGTTTTCCACATAGAGTATCATACCATCTGCAAACAGTGAGAGTTTGATTTCTTCTTTGCCAATTCAGATATCTTTGATTTTGCTTTGTTGTCTGATTGCTGAGGCTAGGACTTCTAATACTATGTTGAATAGCAGTGGTGATAGTGGACATCCCTGCCGTGTTTCTGACCTTAGGGGAAAGCTCTCAGTTTTTCCCCTTTGAGAATGATATTCACTATGGGTTTTTCGTAGATGGCTTTTATGATATTGAGATATGTACCCTCTGTCACTACACTGTGAAGAGTTTTAATCAAGAAATGTTGCTGTGCTTTGTCAAATGCCTTTTCTGCATCTCTTGAGAGGATCATATGATTCTTGTTCTTTCTTTTATTAATGTAGTGTATCACATTGATGGATTTGTGGATATTGAACCAATGTTGCAGCCCAGGAATAAATCCCACTTGGGGGGTGGTGAATAATCCTTTTAATGTACTGTTTGATCCTATTGGCTAGTATTTGGTGAGAATTTTTGCATCCATGTTCATCAGGGATATTGGTCTATAATTCTCCTTTTGGTGGGGTCTTTGTCTGGTTTTGGGAATCAAGGTAATGCTGGCTTCATAAAATGGGTTTGGAGGTTTTCCTTCCATTTCTATCTTTTGAAACAGCTTCAGAAGAAAAGATATTAATTCTTCTTTAAATGTTTGGCAAAAGCCATCCATCCCTGGGCTCTTGTTTGTTGGGAGATTTTTGATTACTGCTTCAATTTCCTTGCCGGTTATGGGTCTGTTCAGGTTTTGTTTCTTCCTGTTTCAGTTTTGGTAGTTTATATGTCTCTAGGAATGCATCCATTTCTTCCAAATTGCCTAATTTGTTGGCATATAGTTGCTCATAATATGTTCTTATAATTGTTTGTATTTCTTTGGTGCTGGTTGTGATCTCTCTTTCATTCATGATTTTATTTACGTAGGTCCTTTCTCTTTTCTTTTGGATTAAGTCTGGCCAGGGGTTTATCAGTCTTACAAATTCTTTAAAAGAACCAACTCCTAGTTTCGTTGACCTGTTCTACTGTTCTTTTCATTTCTATTTCATTTATTTCTGCTCTGATCTTTATTATTTCTCTTCTGTTGCGGTTAGGTTTTATTTGCTGTTCTTTCTCCACCTCCTAGTTGTGGGTTTAGGTTGTGTATTTGAGACCTTTCTTGTTTCTTGAGAAAGGCTTATAGTGCTATATACTTTCCTCTTAGGACCTCCTTTGTTGCATCCCAAATATTTGAACAGTTGCATTTTCATTTTCATTTGTTTCCATGAATTTTTTAAATTTGTCTTTAATTTCCTGGTTGACCCATTCATTCTTTAGGAGGATGCTCTTTAGCCTCCATGAATTTGAGTTCTTTCCAACTTTCTCTTGTGATTGAGTTCTAGTTTCAAAGCATTGTGGTCTGAAAATATGCAGGGGATGATCACAGTCTTTTGGTACCAGTTGAGACCTGATTTGTGACCCAGGATGATCTGTTCTGGAGAATGTTCCATGGGCACTAGAGAAGAATGTGTATTCTGTTGCTGTGGCATGGAATGTTCTGAATACATCTGTGAAGTCCATCTGGTGCAGCGTGTCATTTAAAGCCCTTAATTCCTTGTTGATCGTTTGCTTAGGGATCTGTCCATTTCAGTGAGGGGGTGTTAAAGTCCCCTTATATTACTATATTATTGTCGATGTGTATCTTTGATTTTGTTATTAATTTCCTTATATAATTGGCTGCTCCCATGTTGGGAGCATAGATATTTACAATTATTAGATCTTCTTGTTGGATAGACCCTTTACGTATGATACAGTGTCCTTCCTCATCTCTTATTATAGTCTTCAGTTTAAAATCTAATTTGTCTGATATAAGGATTGCCACCCCAGCTTTCTTTTGGTGTCCATTAGCATAGTAAATGGTTTTCCACCCCCTCACTTTCAATCTGGGGGTGTCTTTGGGTCTAAAATGAGTCCCTTGCAGACAGCATATCGATGGGTCTTGTTTTTTTTATCCAATCTGATAGCCTGTGTCTTTTGATTGGGGCATTTAGCCCATTTACATTCAGGGTAACTATTGAAAGATATGAATTTAGTGCCACTGTATTTCCTGTAAGGTGATTGTTACTGTATATTCTCTGTGTTCCTTTCTGGTCTATGTTGCTTTTAGGCTCTCTCTGTACTTAGAGGACCCCTTTCAAGATTTCTTGTAGGGCTGGTTTTGTGTTTGCAAATTCCTTTAGTTTTTGTTTGTCCTGGAAGCTTTTTATCTCTCCTTCTATTTTCAATGGCAGCCTAGCTGGATATAGTATTCTTGGCTGCATATTTTTCTCATTTCGTGCTCTGACTATATCATGCCAGTCCTTTCTGACCTGCCAGGTCTCTGTGGATAGGTCTGTTGCCAGTCTAATGTTTCTACCCTTATAGGTTACAGACCTCTTGTCCTAAGCTGCTTTCAGGATTTTCTCTTTGTCTCTGAGATTTGTAAGTTTTACTATTAGATGTCAGGATGTTGACCTATTTATATTGATTTTGAGGGGGTTCTCTGTGCCTCCTGGTTTTGATGCCTGTTTCCTTCCCCAAGTTAGGAAAGTTATCCACTTTCATTTGCTCCAATATACCTTCTGCCTCTCTCTCTCTTCTTCTGGTTTCCCAATTATTCTAATATTGTTTCATCTTATGGTATCATTTATCTCTTTAATTCTCCCCTCGTGATCAGGTAGTTGTTTATCTCTCTTTTTCTCAGCTTCTTTATTCTCCATTATTTGGTCTTCTCTATCACTAATTCTCTATTCTACCTCATTCATCCTAGCAATTAGAGCCTCCATTTTTTTATTGCACCTCATTAATAGTCTTTTTGATTTTGACTTGGTTAGATTTTATTTCTCTAGAAAGGGATTCTCTGATACCTTCTATGCTTTTTTCAAGCCCAGCTAGTATCTTTATAATCGTCATGCTGAACTGTATTTCCAGCATCTTACTAATGTCCATGTTGATTAGGTCCTTGGCAGTCAGTACTGCCTCTTGCTCTTTTTTTGAGGTGAGTTTTTCCATTTTGTCATTTTGTCCAGAGAAGAATAGGTGAGTGAGAGAACAAAATGCTAAAAGGGTAACAGTGACCCCAAAGAAATATACACTAAATAAATCAGAAGAGAGCCGAAATAGGGGGTGGGTGGTGGGTGGTGATGATCAGTCTAGTGAATAGAACAGAGCCACACACTAGATTTTGGGTGTATTTTGGTCTGTTAGAAGAAAGTGCTTCAAAAATTTTAAAGAAAAACATATATGTATATATACACACAAAAATAACATTAAATACAGTGAAGGGTTGGAATATGACTGTAAAAATGAAAATTAAAAAATTTCAGAAAAGGCATTGATAAGTTGGTTGAAAAAGGAAAAAAGAATAATTCAAAAAAAGAAAAAAGGGAAAAAAGAGAAATTAAGAAAATTAAAGTTGAAAGACTAAAGAATGATGGTCAAAAAGGCTTGAATTCTATGTGCTGTATTCCCCTAGTACTGCAGTTTTGCAGTTCTTGGTCTTGGCTGGATATTCTTACTGATCTTCTGGGGGAGGGGCCTGTTGCAGTGATTCTCAAATGTCTTTGCCGGAAGCAGAATTGCACCATGCTTGCCAGGGGCCAGGCTCAGTAATCTGCTTGGGTTTGCTGTGGTAGCTTTAGTTCTCTGAAGGCTTTCCGCTCAGCGTTAAGAGGAGGAGAAAGAAAATGGCGGCCTCTCAATCTCTGGCCCCTGAGAAGCCTAGAGCTCAGGCCCCACTCCTCAGTGAGCCCTCAGAGAAAAACAATCACTCCTGTCTCCCCGGTCTCCAGCCGCACTCTGTGCTCACCTGGCCTGTGACCAAGCGTTTCTATCTCTGGCACATGACCCCGTGTAGAGTCTCCAAACCCAGCAGATCCCTGAGTTGCGCTCCCGCACTGCTCCTTCCGGGGGAGGAAGGGGAGTCTCCTAGGATCTGCCACTTGTTGGGTCCCTGCTGGAGGAGCAGTGGCCCGACTGTGCCGCGGATCACAGTTTATGGCAACCACGAGCGGAGAGCCCATGCCTCCGCTCCATCTCTGCAGCCGGCTTCCCCGCTCCGATACCTGGGAGCTCTGCCGCACTCAGGTAACCCCAGTCTTTCTGTGACCCAGAGGGTCCTGAGACCACACTGTCCCGCGAGGGTTTCACCCCCCACTTAGCCACTGGAGTGACGTCCCTCAGCACAGCCGACTTCTAAAAGTTCCGATTTTGTGCTCTGCTGTTCTATCACTTGCCAGAAGTGGCTGACGGACGCCCCCTCCCCCGCCGTCTGTCCTCCCAAATATCGCCGCGGATTCACTTCTCTGCACGTCCTACCTTCTAGAAAGTGGTCACTTTTCTGTTCAGAGACTTGCTGCTATTCCTTTCTTTCATCTCCTGTTGAGTTCGTAGATGTTCAGAATGGTTTGATTCCTATCTAGCTGAATTCCTGGGACCAGAGGAAATTTAGGTCTCCCACTCCTCCGTCATCTTGGTGAGCTTAAGTGTTTGGAAAAAAAAAAATTTTTTTTAAAGATTTTATTTATTTTTTTGTCAGAGAGAGAGAGCACAAGCAGGGGGAGTGGCAGGCAGAGCAGGTAGAGGGAGAAGCAGGCTCCCTGCCAACCAAGGAGCCCGATGTGGGACTCAATCCCAGGACCCTGGGATCATGACCTGAGCCAAAGGCAGACACTTAACAACTGAGCCACCCAGGCATCCCGGAAAAAATTTTTTTTAAATGGCCAGATAAAATTTTTGGCATTCGGGCCAAGAGGCATAATGAAGGATATTACATTGGAGTTTACGTAATGAGAGAGAAAACAAATTTCTACAAACTTTTTTTTTTAAGATTCTTATTTATCGGCAGCAGAGTCAGGGGGGCGGCAGGCAGAGGGAGAAACAAACTTCCCACTGAGCAGGGAACCCAATGTGGGGCTTGATGCCAGGGCCATGAGTTCATAACCTGAGCTGAAAGCAGATGCTTAACCAACTGAACCACCTAGGCACCCCCCCAACACAAAAGCCTTTTATTAGCAAAATTCTAACTCTAAAAATAATAGAGTGCAATTTTTTAGAGTGTGAGAATAATGGAATTTTTGGTGGGGGGTATGATTTCATCTAAGTGGGCTCAAAGTTTGTTTCCTATCAAAATGTTGCAATTATTTTTTGTTGATCTATAAAACATAAATTTTATTTATCTTTGATGTGGTAGGTACTGCTAGTTATCATTCCATGAACAGTGCATGAAAGGAATTTATAGAATTCTCTTCATCCTTTTCTTAGTATCCTTTAGTATTTGACTTTCAGTATGTCAGTACATTGGAGATTAATCGCTTTGAAATTTAGGCTAAATGGAAGCTCCTCACTTGCACAGTTAAATGTATTTTAAAATATTGATATTTTCTTTACACTTATATCAACATTTGAAAAATGCTACAAATTTGTAGCAGATATGTTTTCCAGCTCTGACTCTAAAATTTTTTATACGGTTTATATAGAAATGCATATCTCAACTTTTGTTTTAATATGATAGCAACGGGAAATGTATAGTCTTTGACATTACTTGTGAATTAAACAATACTGGCATCTAAATGACTTCACTGCACTGTTTTTCATTTAAAGCACTGTTTTTGCCATATGATTATAGGTTAAATTTATTAAGAAACAAGGGCAGAGACTGTGGATGAATTATATTTCCAATTTGGGTCCCCCAAATTGGGACTCATTTGGTCTTATAATATTGAGCCAACTGGTCATTACAGCTGCTCTCAATAAGAATCAGAATTGCAGTGCCTGGGTGGCTCAGTCGGTCAAACGTCTGCCTTCAGCTCAGGTCATGATCTCAGGGTCCTGAGATCAAGCCCTGCATCAGGCTCCCTGCTCAAGCGGAGAGCCTGCTTCCCCATCTCCCTCTGCCACTCCCTCTGCTTGTGCTGTCTCACTCTCTCTCTGACAAATAAATAAAATCTTAAAAAAAAAATTAAGCACCCTTATCCTTTCTGGTCCTCTTAAGATGCTTTTGAACAGCAACATCTTTCTTAATCAAAGTGTAGAGATCCTCAGGAAGATCAAGAGCAAGTCCTCTGGACTTAAGTTTTTATTGTCTGTTTACAAAATGTGTTTGTGCAACACTATGGGAGTCTCTCAGGATCATGCCGATTTGTGACGCCCTTCTGGGCCAGTTTATACACCTGCTCCTTCACATCGTCAGGCCTCAGTTTCAACTTTAGCCACCAAGAGCATGCATGCTACCCATGATCAAAGGAAAAAGGAAAAGGAAAAAGCTATTATTTTCTTTACCATTAAAAATAATCTTTTTTTTTAATCTTTTTTGTCCTGTTATAAAACCCACTCTTTGTGTTGCAGTAATTTTAAAGCTACACAGAGTGATATAAAGAACTTCCAGGGGCGGGGCACATGGGTGTCTCAGTCGGTTAAGGATCTGCCTTTCGCTCAGGTCATGATCCCAGGGTCCAGGGATCAAGCCCCGCATCGGGCTCCCCGCTCGGTGGGGAGCCTGCCTCTTCCTCTCCTACTGCTCCCCCTGCTTATGCTCTCTCACTCTCTCTGTCAAATAGATAAAATCTTAAAAAAAAACAAAACTCCCAGGGGCACCTGGGTGGCTCAGTCAGTTAAGTGTCTGCCTTTGGCTCAGGTCATGATCTCAGGGTCCTGGGATCCAGCCCCACGTCAGGATCTCTGATCCACAGAGAACCTGCTTCTCTCTTCCCACTGCTCTTGCTCACTCTCTTGCCATCTCTCTCAAATAAATAAATAAAATCTTGAAAAAAAAAACAAACTTCCAAATACTCTTCCATATTCAGTAATGGTTAACATTTTGGCACATTTGCTGTATCATTATTTAATTTTTCTAACTTCCTGAGAAAAAGGTACACCCGGACTGTACCTTTTTACCTAAACATCTCAGTGTGTATTTCCTAAGCACAAGAACATTGTCTTACATAACCTTCTCTTTCCAGACACTGGCAACCACATTCTGCTTTGTTTCTTTTGAGTTTGACTTCTCTAGATAATCCCATATAAGTCTTTGGGACTTCTCTTTATATGACTGGCTTATTTCACTTAGCGTAAGGATATGTTCATCCATTTGTAGCGTTGTCAGAATTGAATTTCTTTTTAAGGTTGAATGTATATTTTACTGTATGTATATCACAGTTTTGTTCCATTCAGCTGCTAGTAGACACTTAGGTTGTGTCCACTGTTATGAATAATGCTGTTGTGAACATTTGTGTACTAGTTTTTTATGGTTTTTTGGATATATACTGGGGAGAAAATTTGCTAGATGATTTAGTAACTTCATGTTTAACATGTTGGGGAACTGCCAAACTGTTTTCCAAAATGGTGGCACCATTCCTAGTCCCACAAGTAAAGTATAAGGGACCCAGTTTTTCCACGTTTCACTGATAACTATTACTGTTTTTCAATTTGTCATACTAGTTGTGGTAAAGGATCATCTTACTGAGGTTTTCATTTGCATTTCCTTGATGACTAACGGTGTTAAGTGTTTCTTCATGGGCTTACCAGCCATTGTGTATCTTTAGAGAAATGTCTATTATAGAGTTTGCTTACTTTTGAAGTGGTTTTTTTAATTGAATTTCAAATGTTATAGTACATTCATATAAAAGTCCTTTATCAGATACACAACTTAGAAATATTCCTTCCCATTTTGTGCATTTTCTTTTTATTTTATAAGGAGTTTACTTTTATGCACACAAGATTAATTTTGATATAGTCCAGTTAATCTGTTTTTCCTCTTGTCACTTGTGCTTTTAGCATCATATGGAAGAAATTTTTCTGTAATCTGAAATCATGACGATTTACTGCTATATTTTCTTTTGAGAAGGGATTATCTTTTTAGTTTTATCTCTTCAGTTTTTTGTAAATCTCACATCTTTATACAAAAGGAAAATGCAAAGCTTTTTTACTGTTAGGTATACATTAGGAAAGTTGTTTCTTTTAAATGGTACCTCAGTTTTCTCTTAAAAAGCAAGAACAAATGGTTCATCATATGGGGCAAGTAATTGAGAACTTGGTGGCAGGAGCTTGTGTTGTTTATGTTTCAGGAAGAACTTACTCCTCAGTGTTGTGCGGTTTGGGGGTGGGTTTTTTTGTTTGTTTTTTGTGGGTTTTTCCTGTCTCCAGTGGGTGAAGGAGGAATAGTTGATTTGAGATCTCTGGATAGGAAACTGTTCCCTTCGTGTTTTGGGTTGACTGTTAAAGAACCGTGGTTGATCATTAACTAGTCCAGGTCTGGTTATATTTTAACAGTTAATCTTAGAACTCAGCTTAACTGATATTTATGATGATTTATAATGAAGATAATACTCTTTAGTATATTAAATGTGAAATATTAACATATGAATTACTTTTTACTTTGATCTGTGTTTTCTTTGCAGATAGCACAACAGTAGAAAAATTAAGAGCTATTTGTCTGGATCATGCAAAACTTGGAGAAAATAACCTTGGACCATCTCTTGAACCACTTTTCTTTGGTCCTTCTGCCTCCCGAGTGCTATACCTAACAGAGGTTCATTTTAGTCTTTTTCAAAGTTAATTTTTACATCATATGGTAATACAAAGAATATGCATAAGAATGTAATCTTGTGAAATATTTAAGAATTTTTTAGTATTGATGATAAGGGAAATAGAAGTTATAAATTATTTTTTAACATCTTTTATTACAGCCCCCTTCTCTTTTTTTTTCCAGGTCGTTTATGCCTTGTTAATGCCTGCTAGTGCACCTTTGGCAGATGATTCCTCTGACTTTCAATTTCACTTCTTAAAAAGTGGTGGCTTACCTCTTGTACTGAGTATGTTAACAAGAAATAACTTCCTGCCAAATACAGATACAGAAACTCGAAGGGGTGCTTACTTCAATGGTCTTAAGATAGCCAAACTCTTGTTAACTGCCATAGGCTATGGCCATGTTCGAGCTGTAGCAGAAGCTTGTCAGCCAGTTGTAGAAGGTGCAGATCCCATAACACCGGTAATAAAATTTTTAAATTGTTAATAAGGTTTATGGTTGACATTTGATTTTTAAAGTTTAAATTGCTTAGTGATTCTTAAGTAGAGAATATAAGTTCGGTTCCATCTATTAAGTTATATTTGTGTTGAAATGTAAATACTTCCTAGTGATTACAGTAATCTCATAGAACACCTTGTTACCCTTAAGTCTTTCGAGTTTCAGTTGTTTAAGTCTGAAAAACTCACCTGAACCTTTTATTAACTGATACTTGAAAGATGTATAAAGACAGGTGGTTATAAAAGGAAAAGATTTAATTGGTGTAGTTCCCATCTCTTCTCCGACTGTGAAAAACATAACCACCATAAGTGACAAAAACTCTTCTCTGCCATGGTATCATCCTGATGAACATCGCTGAATGTTCTCAGGATACACTGAGATTTGATCCAAGGGTTGAATGTGTCATTCACTTCACACTAAATTTTAGTTCATTTATTAGTTTTATTAAATTACTCACTGAAGATAAAATGCTTTAAGGATATAGATTGTTTTAGAAATAGATTGGTTTTTCATCACAGAAATTTCAATAATAACTAGATATTTGATACTTAGAATTTGGGGTAGGATAATAGTATTGTGGGTTTTGTTTCAAAGAAGACTCATATGCTGAGGTATTTTAAATAAAATATAATGTCTGCGATCTTTCTCTAATGTAATTCTGGGGAGGTATGGTCAGACTGAGTGAGTTGAAGATTCAGTGAAAAAATCTGATGTTTTGTTGATAATTATAGATGCTAGATAATGGGTTCTTTAGGGTAATTTTATTCTTCTCTCTACATTTTTTTCCTTCTTCCTCTTTTATATAATTTTTCAATTTGCTATTAATAAAAAGGTTAAAAGAATAATGTGGTTTTGTACAGCAAATTTTAAGATTTTTTTATTTGAGAGAGAGCACAAGCTGGGGGAGTGGCAGAGGGAGAGGGAGAAACAGACTCCTGCTGAGCAGGGAGCCTGATACGGGGCTCAATCCCAGGATTCCGGGATCATGACCTGAGCTGAAAGGCAGACGGTTACCAACTGAGCCACCCAGGAATCCCTGCAAATTTTATTTTTTATTTTTTATTTTAAAGGTTTTATTTATTTATTCATGAGAGATGAGAGAGAGAGGCAGAGGGAGAAGCACGCTCCCCACGGAGCAGGGAGCACGATGTGGGACTCAATCCCAGGACCCTGGGATCACGACCTGAGCTGAAGGCAGACGCTTAACCAATGAGCCACCCAGGCACCCCCCGCAAATTTTAAAAGAAAATTACAATGCTCTACTTTTTTTTTTTTTAAGATTTTATTTATTTGAGAGAGAGAGAGAACACATGAGAGGGGGGAGGGTCAGAGGAAGAAGCAGACTCCCCGCTGAGCAGGGAGCCCGATACAGGACTCAGTCCAGGGACTCCAGGATCATGACCCGAGCCGAAGGCAGTCACGCAACCAACTGAGCCACCCAGGCGCCCACAATGCTCTATTTTCACTCCCAAGTTTGATGTTTTGTATTGTGGGTATGCATGTTTAATGGTCAAATATGCTGTATCATTTAATCATCAATATTAGACATATTTGGTGGATTACTCTTACTCCCTATTTTGTGTGTGAAAATTCAGATCTAAAGAGATGACTATTTTGGTCTCAATAGTGAAATGACCTGAAAGTTCAACTCTGTGAAGAGGCAGACTGTCTCTAAAACTATACTTTCAACTACATCTGGTTTTTTGTTTGAAATTTCATATTAATGGCACCAGCCAATTAGACCTCCAAGCGTTTATTGAAGAATAAGTAATTAATATTGTATATACATATAAAATAATACATTAAGTAAAAATGTAAACTGATCTGATTGGAGGTTAGAAAAAAACTAAAAGTATTTTATCTAGTCATTCTGCTTTGGCCACCTTTGTGTCTATAGGAACAACTTCACAAAACCTTGAATTTCTTAAAATACCTCTTTTTAAAAATATATACTTAGATTTTTTTGAGAGAGACAGAGAAAGAGAGAGCAAGCAGGGGTGGGGGAGAGGCAATGGGAGAGGGAGAGAGAATCTCTGGCAGACTCCATTCCTAGCACAGAACCCAGTGAGGGGCTTTACCTTAAAATCCTGAGATCATGAATTGAGCAAAAATCATTTAACCGACCACACCAACCAGGAGCCCCTAAATATATTTCTCAGTAAAACTTTACTGTGAAAGAAAAGTAGAATGGGGTGATGAAGGTGTAGAAATTTTAGCATGTTGGGGCGAGAAACATTAGAACACACATAGCAAAAGTACCCTTGAGTAGGAACATCTTAAAGACTGAAAGGAAAAGAATTGAGTTATAAATTTAAAGATTAGAGGAGGAGAAATTGAAGGTGTATTTATCTGGTACCCTCACTTTTTTCGTGATATAATGACAGGTATAGCCAGGAGGGCTGGGGAAAGAATTGATCTGGTAACATGTAAAGCATTGCTCAAAGCTGTGTCATATATCTTCTGCAATTGGAAGTGAACTCAGTTGTAGAAACAATATTAAATTTATCTGAAAGTGGAGTTTGCAGTAGAGTATTGTCACTCCAGAAGGTAACTAAGAGAAGTCTACAGTGTTGGTGATCTGAAATGCTTTTTCTGCAGATCACCAAAAATTGTAGAGTGGGTATGTGGAAGGATGACATCCTAAGAGAGTGTTGATGGATGAGGAACAGAGGGTTAGGCTTTTATAGTATACAAATACTTGAAAATGTGCTTATGTATGATTTTTACTCCCAAGTAAAA